>NW_010124625.1:255-530 GCF_000699245.1 Pterocles gutturalis
CAGCAACGGCACCGCCCCAGTGCAACGGGGCCACCCTCCTCTGGCAGCCGGGGCCAGAGCCAGCCCGTTAGCGGGATGAATATTTCATGCGCCCAAGCTGTGCATTTAACGCTTTTCCGCTCCGGCGCCCTGGACCTCTGTGCATGGAGCCGCGAGTTCAGCTCGGCACCGTCATCCATCGCCCCAGCAACGTGTCACCGCCAGCGGGAAGTGTCACCTGCCCTGCTGGGATTGATCCTTCTCCCTCCCCGCTGGCTGTGGGCAGGCCCAGGATG
>NW_010124625.1:665-1152 GCF_000699245.1 Pterocles gutturalis
AGGAACAGGGATGGGGACGCAGATGGGGACAGGGATGGGGACGGGATAGGGACAGGGATGGGGACACAGATGGGGACAGGGATAGGGATGGGGATGGGGACAGGGATAGGGACGGGACAGGAACAGGGATGGGGACACAGATGGGGACAGGGATGAGGACGGGGACAGAGATGGGGATGGGGACAGGGATGGGGACACAGATGGGGACAGGGATGGGGATGGGGATGGAGATGGGGATGGGGACACGGACAAGGACAGGCTCAGGGACGAGGAGAGGGATGGGGACAGAATGAGGGACAAGGACAGGCTCAAGGATGAGGACAGGGATAGGGACAAGGATGGGGACAGAGATGGGGACAGGCTGAGGGACAAGGACAGGCTCAGGGATCAGGACAAGGATGGGGACAGGGATGAGGACAAATATGGAGATGGGGACAGGGATGGGGGGACAGGCTGAGGGACAAGGATGGGCAGGGGGACCGGAATG
>NW_010124625.1:1175-1487 GCF_000699245.1 Pterocles gutturalis
GAGGGGGATGGGGAGTGGGACAGGGATAGGGAAGGGGACAGGGATGGGGTATCCCCGGCTGCAGGCGGTTTGGGGTGACCTTGCTCTCTCTCTCCTCCCCGTTTTGAGGCGGGAGGAGCGGATGGGAAAGCGAGGCTGCGGCAGGCACTCGCCTTTGTGCCGCCCCGCGATCTGTTCCTTATTATCCTCCATGAGCCGCGCTAATCCCCTGGATACCCAAAAATAACAAAGGGAGCCGGCAGCAGTGCCGCCTGGATGAGCCCGCACCGCTCAAGCGCTCAGCAACGGGGCCAAGCAATCCCCCGTCAATCA
>NW_010124626.1:0-1240 GCF_000699245.1 Pterocles gutturalis
CACTGGAAGATGCCCCAGGAGGTCCCTGAAGGGGCATTTTCGAGGTGCTCTCGTGGGGGGGATGCCCTGGGGGGTCCCGCTGTGCCATCGCCAAGCTCTGAGTGCTGTTAACGAGGAGGAAAGTCCTGATTGCTGAGGCTGGAGTAAATCCTTCCCCGATGCCATGAAGTGTTGCTTGATCTTGGCATTGTCCCCGGCTTCGCTTGGCTCCCGGTGGTGCCGGAGCCTCAGGGGAAGGGATGGGGCACGGCACGGGAACCCCCGCTTTGCAGCCAGCACAGAGAGCTCTGGGCACTGGGGAAAAGGAGGAGACACCAGAAACACGGGAGGATTGACAAGGTACAAAGCCAGTCTCCAAACCACAGCCAGCCCCCACCCCGCTGCGTGGCCGCAGGGCCACCTCCTGCTGTCACTCCTGGCCAGGTAAAGGGACCTGGGGACAAAATCCCCCTCTCCCAGCTCCTTGCAAAGCTGCAGCAAACCCAGCCTGGGCTGCAAAAAAACCTTGCGCAACATCTTGCAAAGCTGCAGCAAACCCAGCCTGAGCTGCAAAATCCCCGTCTCGCAGCTCCCTGCAAAGCTGCAGCAAATCCTGCCCTGGTGCAGGATGCTCGAGGCGTGAACCCGCATCCCTGGTGCGAGAGGGCCGGGGCAGCGTGGCCACGTCGGACCCCAGGAGATGCTGCCCAGGCAGAAAAATTCCTCCACCCTCTCCTGAGCCGCATTCCTCCTCCTGGCCCCGTTTCAGCTGGGTTGGCTCTGCACTGTTGGATGGCAGAGAAGAAGAATCAACCCCAGGGGGGTTAATGGAGGGGGAGAGATGCCTTCGTTCATGCCAGCTATAGAGGGGCAGCCTGGCTTTTCCCAACGGGACACGGCTCTGGAGGGGCCGAGCATCCTCGGCACGGATTCTCCTGAGCCGCATTCCTCCTCCTGGCCCCGTTTCAGCTGGGTTGGCTCTGCACTGTTGGATGGCAGAGAAGAAGAATCAACCCCAGGGGGGTTAATGGAGGGGGAGAGATGCCTTCGTTCATGCCAGCTATAGAGGGGCAGCCTGGCTTTTCCCAACGGGACACGGCTCTGGAGGGGCCGAGCATCCTCGGCACGGATGCTGGGGAGCGGTGGCCCCGCAGGCGGACGGGAGCTCAGCGGGGAAGGCGAGGGATGGCATCCAGGCTCCTCTCTCCAGCAGCGTTTTCACATACCTTGGGGCTTGCTCTGTCCTTAAAGTACAGCGAAA
>NW_010124627.1:0-798 GCF_000699245.1 Pterocles gutturalis
ATATTTTATATATTTATACTTTATATATGAGGCAGGGTGATGCTGGCTCCGAGGATTTCTCCATCCCCTGAAATGCGCACTGATGGTTTTTCTTTAGGATCGCTGAATCACAAGGAGCTTTGCCCATTCTCCTTGTAGAATCTGGGTTTCTTTTAAAGAAAAACCCCCTTAAAACCAAAATCAATCCAATCCATGCTCCCAGTGAAAAAATCAGGGAAGGAAATTCATATCCAGTTTGAGCTGTGCTCGGAGTTTTCTGAGAAGGCAAAACTTTCCAGGTAAAATAGCCTGGGTTTATGATGGGAATGGAAATTAGCAGCTTCAGGAATAACCAGGTGCTTCGTGGGGTGCCTCATTGGGCTGGTTTGGGGTTACTGGGACAGGATAACTGGGAGGCATCGCCCTGCTTCTGCATCCCCTCCTCCTGTTTGCACGATGGCAAGAAGCAGATCTATGAATGGGTATTCAATACCCAGGGTGATGAGAAAAAAAAAACAAAACAAAAACAAAAACAAAAACCAACCTTTGCAAAGGGTTTTTCGAGACCTGGATGAAACCGTATCAAATCTCCGGCGCTGGCAAGCGGCGCGGGGAGGAAGTTGTTAACATTTTGGTGTGAGAAGGTACCTGCTCATCCTTTCCGCCTCCGCCGTGCCCCTCGCCATTCAAGCCGGGGGGGCACGTGAACAGTTACGGTGCAAGAGCACAAAACCTTTGCACAAAACCACCGCGGAGTGACCCAGTAGCTAAAAGCTCATTTGCATTCATTACCAGTCCCCAGCCAAGTTCAGAGCTATT
>NW_010124628.1:0-18759 GCF_000699245.1 Pterocles gutturalis
AGGGTGCACTCCATCCCGCTGTCCGTGTCTCCTACTTGGGCATGGAGGCGTTGACCACAGCTCTTTGAGTGTGGCCATCTAGCCAATTCCTTATCCAGTGAGTGGTCCTTCTGTTGAATCCATGTCTCTCCAATTTATAGATAAGGATGTCCTGTGGGACTGTGTCAAAGGTGTGTCACAAGTCCAGGTAGATGATGTCAGCTGCCCTTCCCTTATCCACCAGCGCTGTGGCCCTGTCATAGAGCAGTCGACACTGTTAGCCCATCTGCAGTCAATTGCCTCCAGTCTCTGTTGAAAAAAGAGTTGCAAGTGAATGAGCTTGTCTTTCAGTTTTACTTTAAATTTTTCCTTTATAAAATTGGCAACTGCAGCTAGAAAATGGGGACAGTGCTGAGGTTGGTCCCCATGCATGTCAGCATAATGTGGCAAAATAAATGTCCTGCCTCTCTGCTCAGCATGTGTGGTCTCTCTCATATTGAGGATATTGTACTTCATGTCAGAGTAAGGTACTACAACTTGTCTGCTAGGCAGATAGTGTATTTTACACTGTCTGTGTAGTAACATGGGTAACTTCTGCTCAAGATAACCTACAGATTCTTTTGTTTTATATACTTAATCCTCAGTTTACACTGTAAGTAGATATCAGTGTGTCTTCTCCCTCTGTTTAAGCATAGACTGTTTCAGTAGTGCAAAAGAAATTGATTTAGTTGAAGCTCAGAAGAAATGTTGAAATGGGTGTCTGAACAAGCAAGTCAGAGCCCTTGTAATAACACGTTGAAGGGTGTTCTGGTTCTGATAGAGGCAGAGTTAACTTTCTTCATAGTAGCTAGGGTGAGGCTGTGTTTTGGGTTTGTGCTGAGGAGAAGGCTGATCACACACTGATGTTTGTAGTTGCTGCCAGGACAGTCAAGGACTTTTCAGCTTCTCTGCTGTGCCAGTGTCTGCAGGGGCAGGAGAAGCTGGGAGAGGGAGCACAGCCCCAATTACTAGTTTAGGATTGGAGTTTAGGTTTAGGATTAAGATCCAGCTTGGCCGATGGTGTATTCCATATCATGCACGTCATGCCCAGTGTATAGATGGGGCTCTGTCAGGAAGTTCTTTCTCCCTCTGGGTTGTCTTGCTCTCTTGGTCGGCTCTCGGTCTCTCAGGCACTTGGGCTCTAATCTCTTTTCTGGGATTGCGATTTCAGGACTCCCCCTGCTCCAGGATCATTAGCTGGGAACAGGCTGAGCTTTGATCATTGTGTGGTGAGCAGTTCCACTGTATATCACTCATTTACTATTATTATTTTCAGTTTTGTTGTAGTTTAGTTATTAAATTTTTCTTAACTCATGAGTATCTTTTCCCTTCAACCCTTTAATTCTCTCCCTCATCCCTGGGAGGGGGGAAGGTGAATGAGTGGCTGTGTGGTGTTTACCTCCCAGCCAGGGTTCAAAACCGCTACAAAGGGTAAGTTGTAAAACTTCAGAATCTTTAAAGCTGTGAATCTACAAATTTTATCAATCCTTACATTTTGTAAGGATGATTTAAATATTCATTTTCTGAATACCCAGAGATTTCAGAAAGGTTCACATTATTTAAACTGGAGGAATAAAAGCAGAAAGAAGTTTGGTGCGTTTCCTGTTGAGGTGTAGACTGCTAGACTAGATTGTGGCTAGAAATCTTCTTGATAGTTGGTGTTAAAGATTATGATGATATGGAGGGTCAAAACACAGAAAATGGAGTTTACTCAAGTAAAGGGAAATCCGTTTTGGTATTGCTTGTCAGTGTTAATTAGCTTCTAAAATAGTCGTTTCAAAGTATTTAACTTTGAAATGAGAACAAAACTGAGGAAAGAAAACCTGACTGGCAGAAGAAACTAAGCTAATGATCCTAGACACAAACAGCTACTGATGCATAAGTATTTCTTAAACATTTCTCCCTCTGACTAAATTCTGCATTTGTGAAACAGAATTATTTACTTGTATGTGAGGATGAAGTACTCACCAATTTGCTCCTAACTTCTATAGTAGCAAAGGAAGCAACAAGCTGATATAAGAAGCTTTTTTTAAATATATCTCTATAGACATGGTATGCTTAGACTTTATGAAGTGTATCATGCTGCTTGCCGTAAAATAGAAAAGATGGACGGTATCAATCCAACACTCTAAGAAGCAGAACCCTGTTAGGAAAAGTCCTCATTCAGAGGTGGTTTGTGTGAAACAGTATTCAGTGTGATGCTGTAAGACTATGTGACTAAAACATAAAGAAAGCAGGAATCAGAGGAACAATGCCAGGGAGAAACAGAGTAATCTAATGAGTGAAAACGGAGCACAGTGATCTGCCTCTCCCAGGTCCGTCAAGGAGAGTGGTGAGGTGCGTCAAGGAGGGAGATTCTCTACCTAGGCAAGTAAGGGGTAATTGCATAGTAGGCTATAGGACTTATTATGGGATGCAAAGAGAAAAGAATTCAGGGATAGGGCAGAGAATATTCTGTGAAGCTTATTATGGGATATTTAGGTGACAGGCCAAAAGCAGGGAAACGGAGCAATCGAGGTGGATTAGAATGGAGCAAGCATGAAGAAGCACCAGGGAAGGGGATAAAAAGAGGCAGTGACATAGATGTAGGTTGCTGGGTAATATGCTTGTCTGAGCCCAGCACTTGATCACTGCAGGCTATCCTGTGTTCTTGTCAGATTCTGTTTGCAGCCCTGTTGTGTGTGAGTGCATTGTCTCTTCTGTGTCAGTGTGTGAACACTAGCAAACTTCAAGTTGGACTACCAGACAAGTAGTAGAGGAGGTTGGTGTCAGCCACTGGAAACAGATGGCAGATTGAGGATCCTAAAGGTCAGCAACTGCAGAAACCAGCATCTAGAACCCAAGTATTGCAAAGGCAGCGTGTCTAAGACCAGCTACTGGAGACACCCATATTGTGCTCAGACACGCGTGTTACCGCTAGGAAATTTCATGCTGGATTAGCCAGGGAGTATGTTACCAGCATCTGGATGGATCCACGGTCTGAGCTGGTGACTGGCTAAGGGTGTAGGGTCTTGATATTGGATGAACTTAAGTTTAATGCAAAAAGCATTTTTCAGCAAAAAAGCACTTTTGTTATAGTCAAGGAAAAGAATGCAAGCCCTGGAAGCCCTACCTTCCCAAACAGGGAGAGAAAGCAACCCTTGGATTGGATTGTTTTTGCACTATGAGCTCAGTCAGTTCCCATGCCTGAAACATCTCGTTCTTGACTGGAGGTGTATGAAGAAGGAATTACAAATATATATATATCCCTTAGTTCTGATTTGGTACACTGATGTTACATTATGTATGACTTGAAAAGTTTTTAGAAGGAAAGTTGTAAAAGAAAACAGTTTAATGATGAGCTGGAACTAATATAGCTGCATTATTGTAGTCTTGCCCAGGCTAATTAGCTCAATAGAAATGGAGTAGAAATATGTAAGCTGAGTTCATATAACTATAATATGCATTTTTAAAACTGAAGATATAGTTGAAACAGCTTATAAAAATACAAACCAGGTTTATTGCATTTCACAGCTTGCAAGCTGAGGTGCATTAGAACACTTCGACCCTAATCGGCTTTATAGATGTAATGGGACACTGGATTAGCCACAGCTTTAAGATGGATCTGCCTAGGTTTTCTACTTCATAATGACTTCTTCAAAAAGGTTTAAAGAAAACTGGTTTTATTGGATTAAAAGTAAAATGCTTGGGGTTTATCTGAATCAAGTTCCATAACAAGATAATACAAAATAGGAAAAGGGTTGATAAACAGCTTTTCCCTCTGCCTTTTGTGTCCTTGTAAACAGGTCCTTGCTTCTGGGCTCAAATGCAGTCATTTTAAAGATTTAGTGCTGCAGCAAACTCTGCTTAAATCCTTGCCTCTAGAATCCCTAGAAAACTTTGATACCTCTGCACTTGGACTATGTGCCTGTCCTTCTCTGCAGTCTTGCCATCTCTAGCTTGGCTTCAGGTTCCTGCTGCTTGCTGTGGCTGTTACCTAGCAATCAACTTGCAGTCTGTGGATGCTTTTCTTCAAGTCCCGAAATTAGGAGAAAGAGTTTGCCCTCTTTTTTCAGACCCTATTCTGAACTTGTCAGCTTTAAGAACATAATATATTTTAAAATGAATGCATACAACTAGTATTTCATATATGGTTGTTATTATGTAGATGTAACATATAAATGTAAGAATTTCAAGAGAAAGGTTCAATCTCTGATATTTTGCCGTAGTCTCAGCAGTAAGTATAAAAAGACATATTCATTTTTGGAAATTATGCTTCTACAGTTGCATACCTTGTTTTGAGCAAGGTAAAAGGGCCTCTGAGCATGTCTCATGCATTAGAAAGCAGCTCAATGGATGCAGCTAAGTATGAGACATGAAAGGTTTTAAGCCTTCTTACAATACATTGACTAAAATAAATGAGATCTGAGCTAACATTTTAAATTCAATTAAAATGGTAGTACTGGGCAGTCAATAAGTAATAACAAAGGAATAGTCTTAATCCACTTTCCATAGATACTATTAGCATATTAGCCTAGACCTAGATAAAATCATATTAATGGAATAAGATTATGGTGGAGCTGTCTGGTAGTTCTGCCATTAAGTTTTTAATTCAAGTGACTAAAAATATAACACATTTTACATAATCTTTTACAAGTACCTTGCCCTGTGAAAATCTAATGAAATCCCTATACCCAGGTTTTTAAAATGGAGATGTAGAACCAGGACCACTTAAAAATGTTTCCCTTCAGGACTGTGTTTCGACTGAATGATCTTCACGTGTACAGAATCCTATTTAACAACAAAATAAAAAGACAATTTGGTTTTGTTGGTTTGCTCAGTATAAGTGCCTTAAATTAGCTTACCTACATCAGCGGGAGTAGTTCAGTGTCTGAGAGGGATTCATTGGTATGATTGCAGTAGACTCTTAAGTAACAAACTTACATTTTTCCCTGGGTTTAGCTGTTTGTTTGAGGTAATTCTAGGTTTATAAATAAAAGTGGCAACTGAGTTGTTTTGTTTGACATGCATTTTTTTTTTCTCCTGATTAGAAATGCATCAGAGTTTGCTCGCAGAGTCGCTGTAGTCTGTACAACTTTGCAATGATACTGCTGTAGTGCATCTTGTGATTCAACGTAGTATACTTGTTTTCTGTCTTTTTTGATAGTTAGGCAAAATAGAAATTCATCACTTGCTAGAAGTATCGTAAGTTTTGAAGAGGTAGTCTGATTTCTGAGTTTCTTTGTATTTGGTTGCAAGTCTGAAAAAAATTGCTGGTATCTTATAGGAAGATAAACAGAACAACATGTTTCATCTTTAACATTATTTAAATTCAATATTATGAACGGATTAATTTTTAGTTACATGTCAGATACAAAAGCTGTAAAAACGTTCTTTAAAAATTCTTGGATACTTACGTGAGTAGTGCTTTAAACAGATACAGACGAAACTAACTTAGATATTAGAAGTATATGAGCTGTCAGGAAAAATCATATCTACAAACCTATTCTAAGCTTATAGGAAGTTACTAACATTGTTTTCTCATATGGGAATTCTCAAATGTTTATGCTGTCTTGCCAGTTTTATTGCAAGCAGGTAACAAAGAGGGAAGGAAGCCCATTACTTTATGTACAAGGCATACAATTCCTATGTAATAAGAGCAAAGGAAGACTTCTGTTCAGTAACCATAGAAGCATCTATGAGCTCTAGTGAGTAAACTGGAAATTGCTTTTAAGTAAGTTAGAAGTGCTTTTCACTAGATTATTTGGTGGATCTCCAGCTTTCATAAAGCTTCTTGTAGTTAAGGTAGGGTATAGCAATAAGAAATACGTGGGTAGCCAGGTGTGTATGAAACAGACTGAATTCTAGATTCATATAAATTTTTCATGTAAGTAGAAAATGGAGGAGAATGTGCAGGGAAGTATTTTTTGTGTGTAATATGAAAGTATGAAAATAGGAGTGGATGACAGTTGATGGATCAGATTTTTGACAGTGACTGATACCTTGTTTCGGAGTAGGAGAGATATTTACAGTAGTAACTTACAACTGAGAGTTTTTCTACTTCACAGCTATGAGTCGTGTGGCTTATGTCTTGCATCATGTGTGCTACACCTTCTGCTGCTCTCAGGTCGTGTGAGAATAAGGTCAATCTTAATCCTAAATGCAGCTGGTGAAACCCGACAAATTATTTACATGAATATCTTGTAGTAGCGAATTCAGCAAGAGTTCCCTTGTTTTTAAAGTATTTGGGGGGAGGGTTACATTTCTATTGGGTGACATGTGTCTTTTAGAATGGTTAAACCTGTAAAGTTTGTACAGATGAAGATAATTGGCGTAAGGTTACAGAAGCAGAAAATGAAACGTGAATTAGCTAACATTATTCTTTTTTTCCAAAGTCACTCATTTACAATGGAAAATAACCACAGTATTGGTTTAAAAATAAAAATAACCACTGATTGGTTTCAAGTAACTCAAGAAAAGTGTTTCACATAAATTAGATTGAACTAGAATGGTGTTACTAGTGGTATATTGAGAGCAATGCATTGTGAGAGTTCAATAAAAGGTAATATTGTTTTATGTAAAACTATGCTTTGTTTTTTAAATTGAGACCTAGTGGGGACTTTTTTTTTTTTGCTGGCCTAAACTAGTGTTCTTACCATAGATAACTGTTGCACAAAATGATTAAAGAAAGAATAACAGAGGAGAAACAGCAATGCAACATGAAATGTAGGTTGTTGAATTACAAGTTACTCTTTCACGATGGAATTTTCTCATTTTAGGTAAACTGGGAAGTTTTATACAATTCTCTTCTTTTGATCTTCTAAGGATGTAGTCAGAATTTGAGCAAAATAAAACTGAAAACTTTGGTACAAATTTTTGTAATTTTTCCACCAAAACCTGATGAACTGGAAAATACTTTGAAATCTTAGAGATGAAATGGTAGGAAAGTGAACGAGATGGATAAGTGCTGAATCCTGCCATTTCCTTGTGTTTCCTCTGCTGTTTGTGAGGACAGTGTTTCAGAAGAATGTACTAGTACTATAAAGATGATTTTGGATTAGAAGCTGTTAATATATGACCCGAAGTAAATATATCTAGGAATTGCTATAGCCACATATTTCACTTAGTAAAACGACATATGTTGCTAAGCCAACCTTGAATGTTGTAAAAAATCATAGCCTCCGTAACCTTGAAGGCTCCACTTCAAAATACATGCACAAAATTGTGTACCTGTTCCCTTCCACTTGGCTTTTAATAGCAGATTTTAAATGCTATTTTTAGTTCATTTAATGCTTCTTAGTCTCCTATTTATATGCAGCCTTTTTCCAAAGGACTTGACAAAGAATAGTTTATCTAGTACTGGTGTCAGTACTTAAAAATAATTGCTGTGGGAGTCAAGCAGACTAATAATAGAAATTAGTCTTAGTGCAGCAGGATTCCCGAGCATTTGTCATATTGCACTGCTACAAAATGTGGTGATTTTTAGATAAAGCACAACACTAAATTAAACAATAAGAAATCTTACTGGCTTGTTATACGGGTTTTTTTGCCTGTTGCATGCTTCTGTGCTCACTGTGCGTAGCCTTTAGCTTTAGCATCTCAAAAGACCACTCTACATAAAGCTTAGTCGTGTATGAGTCCTGTCAGAGCAAAACTACTTAAGAAATTAAACATCACATTTACCTGTATAGTTTGGAATAAAATTTTCAAGTGCCTCCAGTGTGACTTCCCTTTTTGTTCTTTTCTGGAAGTTTCAACACTTTTTTAATGCGAGAATTATCTAGGTGGGAAGGGAGGTTTGGAGGTCCTCTGCTCCTGCCCCAGGAAAGTGCTGTGATATCTGCTATATAACAGTTTAGCAAGGCACTGCTTTTCCTAGAATCAGAGAACGGCCTGGGCTGAAAAGGGAAAAAACCACTACAGCAGGCTGCCCAGGGCCCATCCAGCCTGGCCTTGAACCCCTCCAGGGATGGGACATCCACAGCTTCTCTGGGCAACCTGGGCCACTGCCTCACCCCCCTCACAGTGAAAAATTTCCGCCTAATATCCAACCTAAATCTCCCCTTTCTTAGTTCAAAACCCTTCCCCCTCGTCCTGTCACTGTCAGCCCCAGTGACCAGCCGCTCCCCCTCCTGTTTGCAGGCTCCCTCCAAGCACTGGACCCTCTTCACATGGACCACGGTGCGGTTGGGTAGCCCAAGATCCGTGGGGCCAAAGAGAGAACAAGGCTGTCTTTAGAAAAGTAGCATGGTAAAGGGGGTTTATTTAAGTATTCTTGAATTAAGAAGAATTGCTTGCATGCAGGTTTCTTGTTCTACCTCAGCCCGTTAGTCCCAGCCTGACGTAATTGATGCCTGAGAGCAGGTGACCTCAGAGCTCTGGGAATGGTGGCAGACCTTGGGCTCCAAACAAGTCTCTTGTGAATTTGCACAAAAGCCCTCAGATGTGGCATGCAACATTAATAACAACACACTGCTTTTAAAATGGTTTCCAGTCTCAGACAGGAAGTTCCAGCAGCTGACATTTGTTTTGGTCACAGAACGGGAGGGACAGGGTACTGCTGCAGGGAGAATGAAGGTGCAGTGGGAGGGGGATTTTGTTCCAGAGAGCTGCTGCTTATTGCTTCACATTGGAAAATTAAGTGACAACACTTTTTCCCTCCCGCCTCATTTTTCAGACTTAAGGTTAGTGTGTTGGTGAAAATTGTGTAGCTGTAAAAGAGAAATTAACTAGTGCTCTAAGAAGAAAATCTCTATCGCAGAAATGAATGCTGTATTAAAGTCTAGAAATATTTGCTGTACTAAGAAGCTTGAAAATAACTTTTCAGTCTTTCTAAAAGTAACTAACTACAAAGTAACCTTAAACCCTATTAGTTTGCATGCTGGCAAGGGAGAAAAATAAGAAAACTGCTGATCAAGAAATATAGTAATGATATTGGAAAAGGGTGCCTTAAAGGATCTTATTTTTGTAGAAATTAATATTTTTATACCTTGTGCCTTCACTGGCTTTCTTATTTAGAGAGTGATGAAACAGAAACACACATTTAATGCTAATTGAAAACGTTCATTTGACAAAGTAGAGGACCTGGGTAGATTATTCTTACTACTAATCTTTACAAATTTGCTACAGTAATAGCAATTGCTATTTGAACTCCATCTGCTTGCTTCTTACTAATGTATGCAAAAGTGTTTTGGTGTCTGTAAAAAGTTTGCACTCTAAACCAACCCTGTCAAGCTTTAGTTTATTTCAAACTTGTGCTTTTAGGTAGTTAAAGTAAACCTAAAAATTCTAATAGTTTTGGTTTTCAGTTTAAAGAAGTTGTCGTTCTATATTCAGTTGTTAAGCTATTTAAGCAAAAAATGTCAGCTTTATGAAATCAAGCAACGTGTCAGAAACGCCTCTTTCTACAGCTTCTGTGGTCCTTGGTGTTCCTTACGGAGCTGCAGAAGAAACAAACGTGAATTTTCATGTTAAATTCTGTTCTGAAATACTGACTGTTAATTCAGATAATAATTTAAGTTTCATAGCATATTTAATGAAGTATGCTCAGTTGTAGAAAACTTTATTTTGAATGGTCACTTTAAAAAAAATTGCTGTGCAAAAATTTACTTTCAAAAACTGTTCTCTTTTTTTCTCATAACAAATATGAGGTTTTTGTCTCTGCACTGCTGAGTAGCATTTAGAATCAGGGTGCTATTCTTAAGATCACGTGCTCAAAGATGAAATTTATGATATAATACAGAATCAGGGAATCCATGGAGTATTTTTCCAGCAGGCAGTTTCCCAAACAAATTTGTTCTTGAGCAGGGTGTGTAAAGTCAACATAAGGACTTTTGGCGAGTATTTCTCCCAGAAATCCATAAGGACCTGTTTGAGTGTGACAGTTGGTGTTCCTGATAGCTGCAGAAATGGAGTTCATTTCATTGCAGCTCTTTCCTGGAGGCTGTCAGTGGGAGCTTGCTCCTGTAAGAGGAGTTTCAGCGGTATGTTGGGCTTATGTTTGCTTTGGCCATCCTGGAACACTGTCGAATTTCCTCACTGCTCTTTACAAGCACCAGGCTTGTTACTCTTTATCGCCAGTTTGCAGGAGAGGACAGTAAAGGATTACCTAAATAAGGAGAACTTTATACCCATGGGTTGAACTATAAAGGTCTCCTAATACTAAATACTAAGACTGAATGACTTCAGCAACCTCAGGAGGCTCTGACTGTCAAAGCCACGTTACGGGGGTGATAAAGGTGGGAGTAAAGCAGGTTCTGTTGGTCTCAGCCCAGTGCCCAGCCTGACAGTGCTCTGCCGCCGTTACTCAGTGATCTGCTCTGTTGCAGGCTGTACTCATTGACCAACGAATCCCCTTCATGCTTTTGTGTCCGTACAGAGTAAATGTGGATTTAATGCATGTAAGAGAATGCATTTGTCATGTCACGACTATAAACCAGTCTGTATTCTTTTTAAAAATGGATGTTTTGATGGTGTCAGGTGGTCAGCCTGATATTGGTTGACAAGAACTGTAAACAGATTTATGAAGTCATTTTCATAATCATATTTAATGTTAATACCATCTTACATTTTTAAGTCTCTAGGTAAGAAAAGACCAGGAGTTCCCTTTTCCAAAGGAGATAAATGCTGTTATTTGCCTCCAGGTTTATAAAGGAAAAGACCATGAACACATTATGTCCATTAGTGCTTAGCATCTATGAAGTCTGCATATTCTACAGATGCTCTCTTCAGGAAAGCTAAATAATGTCAATAGTGTGCTTCTGATTGTTAAATTTAAGCTTTTAAATACTTGAAATTTTTTTCTCTTTTATGCTGCAGAACTGTATAGTTTGGATGCTGAAATCAGTCAATAAATCAAGTTATAGAGAGCTTTTTGCCTAGTGCATGGTATGCAGTGGTTCAGTTTAAGTTTTCAGCTTATTTTTAACCTATCCTGGAACTTCTATTTATTTAAAAACTGATTACATACCAGTGAATCCATAAGGATAATTTTTTACAGTCATGTGCCGTGTCCTTTATGACTGTAACTGCAACTTATTTCAATACAAATCGTATTCATTATAATTGTAAACAAATGTAGAAAATAGCTGTTACTTCCAATATTGGAGCAGCATCTTTAATGAGAATTTTTAAAGCACCGTATCTTTTCCAGAAGGGTTACTTGTGTTTGTTTGTTTTTTCCTTCAAAGCCACAGAAGAAAGAAGATCAGCAATCAGAAGCTAAAGCAAGTCCAAAAAAGTCATCAGAACACACTATTGACCTTTTAGGACTTGGTAAGCAATACATAATTACCTGGTTTTCCGTCAAACACAGATACATCATTTCAGATTTTAATAGATATGCTTTTATTTTTTCTGTGCCTACTGCTAGATGAACTTGAAAACCATAAGATTTAGTCTATGAGTTTGAAACTATAAAGGAAAATGCCGTAGGGATGTGGGTAAATCAATACTTGTGTTTTGCTAAGGAGAGTAATGAGCTCCTGTGGGAAGGGTGAGGTATCAAAGTGATCTTCAAAGCGCTTGTGGATTGTGGTGTTTCAGTGTTTATGGTACAAGTGTACTTTTTAATGAAAATGCTGAGGTCATCTGAATTATATCTGCAAAATACCTTATGTCATAAAATTCATATATCAGTTAAAAAAAGAGTAAATTACTGCAGCTGACTTCTAAAACTCAATACACTGGGCATTTCAGTGCTGTGTACTCACTGTGATCATCATTCATTTTTATCTATCTTTTCTTTTCTGACTGGCAGGTAATTGTCTTGTAAATAAACTGTTTTGGATCCGAATCATTTCCTTTGCACTGTCTGGCTATACTGTTGGGGTTTTATGCTTTTTCTCTGCTTGTTGAAGGTCATATTAATAAAATCTGTCTTTTATTTATCTAGTGTTAGTGTGTTTCTCCATTGGATATAATATTAAAATGGAAGAATAAAATATTATAATAAATGTTTTTATTTAATTTTATTTTTCAGTGTTAGGAAAATTTAGTAAGAGTTGTGAGTGGATATTAAGAGCATTCAATTTGTATGAATATAATGATTATTAAATTTATACATAGCTTTTACAGGATATTGGAGGATGCTGATAAGTCTTTTAAATGTAATTATTCTCAAAACTTGACTTCTTAGGAAAATGTTTTGTTGTTTTTTTAATTTTTGATTTTAAGATATGAGTAATGTTGGACCAAAACAATAAACATCTTCTCTGTTTTATAATTCATTCACAATGCATGTTATTTTCCCTCTGGATGCAGAGTAGCTGTAAAATGCTGTTTTTGTACTGGTTACTTATGTGTTGTGGTCCATATCTCATTCCAAGTAGTCTGCTACCGCAGGTAAGCAAATCATAATTAACACGGTAGAAGCTGGATTATGGATGTAGAATGAACCTATTAAAAAAGGTAATTTAGACTTGATGGAAAGCTAATTCTCCTTTATTTTCCTTTACCAGACCAATAAGCTAATTAAGAAGTAAAATATAATCAATATGTGGTTTTGAGATTGCTAGGCTTCTGTATCCTTTTAGTCATGATTTGAAGAGAGTCTTGGTAACACTGTTTCATGATATGATAATAAACTCAGATTACATTGGCTAACTTGACATGTAATATGCAACAGAAAGAGTATTGTAAATGGTGCTCAACAGCTGTGCTTTTTCGGTGAGATATACAAAGGGCAAGTTCATAATTTGTGTGTTAAAACCCCATAATTTTAGGGGAGGGAGCGTTTAAAGATCTTTTAAAGTCCTCGAAAGACTATCTGCTCAAACCGATGGGAAAGGGAGCCTAGATGAGATTATCCAGCATCCTGTCTGCTTGTGTTTTGAGAACCTCCACTGATGGGGTCTCTGCCTCTGTGGGGAGGTTTTTCCAGTGGTTGATCTCTCTGCAGCATCTGCTGTTGCACAGTGTGGCAGACAGCAGTGGGATGGTATCTGTCATCAAGTCATAAATTGTAAGAGCAGTTGGGGGACCACAGCTAGGAGCAACAGTGAAGGACAGCATGGATTGACTGCCCACGTTACCTTCTCTGACTGGGTGTGGAAGCTTTGCCTTGCCTGCCCTCTCGTTGCAATGGCTTCTGCCACATCTAGTACTTAATTACTAACTACAGATGCGTTCTCCAGAAAAGGGATGGAAGTACTGTTGACTAAAAGTTAGTTGTTTCAAAGTAATTCTGTGATGGTAAGCAGCACCAGTTGACTGGAAAGCAATATACTTAGAATAATTTAGAACTCAGAACTCCACTGGAATATCTTTATACTACAGAAATATTTTTGAATGAGGAGGGAAAGGAGGAAGTGCTTCCTAATCCATGACCTGGGGCATTGAAGTTGAGAATAGCTGTAATTGCTATCTAGGAAGTGTGAACTGTTCTGTTGAAATACAAGTCTGTGTATGCCTGCATGCATGTATATATTGAAATGAAGATACTAGTATTGCTACAAGTAATAAAGTGGAGTGAAAACACTGTTAGGTTTCTTCTATATTCTGAAATTTATTTCTGTATGGAATCTTTTTGTTTCGTGGGGGGGAGGAAATGTTTTTGGAGTCTCTTTTTAATAGATACAAATATTCCAACTATTACATTTTTTAGAAATTAGTAAGACAGAATAATCTGTTAATACTGTTCATACAGGCTTAAAACTGTGTTGTAAACAGTAATTCAAAATGTCTGGTTTCTGCACTGATACAGACAGAGAAGTATTTTTAGTGTTAGAATTCAGTAAGAGGTGAAGGGTATGTACATTACCAAGCAATGCTCTTACAGAAACAATCTAGCAAAAACCTGGGGTTTCATAGTATTAATGTATAAGCAGCTTATTAAATACTTGAAAAATACTGTGTTCTTGCAAATGTGTTCTCTTGTGAATATTCTAAATACGTGAAATGTGTGTTTTAGTAAATGATTACATTTAAATTTTCAGTCTTATATATTAAACTTTTTTACATTCAGGGAAACTGAACCACTTTGGACTAAGACAGGAGAGAGATTTTTTTTTTTAATACATGTGCCTCACTGAGAAAATGAGAACATTAAATTATTAATTCCAGAAAATCCTTTTGCATGAAAATTATGCACTGTTCATTCCTTTGGACTAAAACAAGAGAGAGATTTTTTTTTTAATACATGTGCCTCACTGAGAAAATGAGAACATTAAATTATTAATTCCAGAAAATCCTTTTGCATGAAAATTATGCACTGTTCATTCCTAAATTTATCTGAAACAGTGAACCTTTGGGGAGATGTTTTTGGAACTGCCTGTCTGCAGAATGACATCAAAAGCAGCTCGTTACTTAACTTGCCAGTATATTTCTTTACACGCATCTTGAAGCAGTGGTGTGGATGGTGTGGCAGATGATCCATGTGGTTATTTTGCTGTCCACTGACTTCCGTTCATCAGGGCAGAAATAAAGGGAGGAGAAGAATGTAGCTAGGATGTAAGTAGCTTTGTCATACGAGAGTTTTTAACTTTGCTTTTCAGAGTTGTTGGAATGTCCATCCTCTCAGACAAGTCGAATCCCAACATAGTAGAATTGGCCAAGGTGGCTACTTCACTCCTGTGGTCATTGTTTAAGCCACTTGCTGTTTACTCAGCATAGAAGATCTAATATTGCCAAGCCATTCCCATTGCGATTTTGCCTTTGTGGAGTTGTTGGGTCTTTGAGTTCTTGCAGACAGCACTGTTATGCTCATGCCCTTTACCCAAGTCTGGGCAATATATACTTGCTGAGGTTCTGTTTCTTGCGAATGCCACTCGCTTTGTCCTTCTCATATCCTTGCTTTCAAGGTATTTTGGTCCTTGGTATTGTATATTTGGTCTCAATTTCCCATTGACATGAAGTGGATTTGAGAATTAGCAAGTACCAAGCTATTAATGTTCATGTTTGATACTAAATTAGAGTATAAAATAATTTGTGTATCTGAAGTGGTCACGAAAGCAAGCATATAGCTCCCAAAGCATTGCAAACCAGAACCCTTCTGCTCGGTTGTTTTATAATTCCTTTTATGAAAAAGGTGCAGTAAGTGCCTTAAAAATACGCTGGTGATTTTACATCTACAGATGTTAGCTGAAAGTTGTGGTTTCTGTAGCAGCTATAGCTGTGCGACATTGCCTGTGGCACCAGGACTGGCATCCCTACGGTAGGTCAGAGTGCAGATATGTATGGATGGTGGTAACTTCTGACATGTTCCACGTTGTCAGATGTGGACATTCATTACTTCTGTGTCAAGTTTTCACACATACACCAGTAACAGTCTGTATCTTTAAAAGAAATACTTTCATGCAAGGCAGCCAAAGTGGGGCCAGCTTCCGTCCTAGTTTGAGGGCAGACAGAAATGAGAAGTGCTGGTCTTCTGAAGGGATTCTTTCAGAATGCAGTGCCTTCTCGGATCACTTAACAGCCAAAAATCTTGTCAGGTCTTCTGTGACATAGTCTCCTCAGTCAAGTGATTTCCAGGCCAATGAAGTGACTGGTGCTTCTTGAACGGTTTCTGCTCTTTGGTTCCAACTTGTCAGTGTCCTGGGCTGCTGGGAAGGGTGGCCTCTGGCTGCCAGAATTGCAGTGTGTTTGCATGGGACAGAACAAACTAATAAAAACCCGCAATATTCTACATGCAGGGTGACCAGGGGTACTATGGTCTGACGGTTATTTGTGTTCATAAATAAAAAGGTAGAGGAGAGCAAAAGGGGATCTTCTTTCTAAGTACTAAACTTCCATTACAGCTTTTTCCATAGAAAAATTACTGATTCTTCTGCAGTTGTTCTTCAGCAGATTGGAAAGAACGCTGCAATGACGTGAGAGATGGAATTGCATTATTTTAAATAAGTGTTGGAAGCTTCCTGTGATTTGATTTTAATTAAATATTGCATCTTGACCATGCTCTTTACTAATCAGACCGCTTCTCTGTCCTCATTAGAGTTCTAGACGCTTCAGTATGCCCAAAGCTCCCGTCTGCCCTCAGCCTTTCACGTGTCTCTGGGGCAGTAAGGCATACGTTCCTTGTGGTATCACTGAACTGTTAGTGCTGATCTTCCAGCGATTAACCTCTGCTCTTGAAATGAGTCTTTTCACACAGGTGGATAACTGTCACGGGTGCAGGACACTGGAAAATAACTTCTTAGAGTTTAGTGAAAGGAGAAAGTGACTTTTTCTTAAATGCATACTAAATATTTGTTAATGGCCTTTGATGCTTTTCAGAGTTTAAAAGTGGTGATCTGTATTCTGTTGTGGTTTAAATTTGGAATGTATAGGTTACCTATGTGTAATTGTGTGACTTCAAAAAAATTGTTTTTTAAAATAGAAAAGTAAGGTAAGTTAAAATTTGCTTTACAGAAACTTACTCTGAATAACAACATCAGTGGATATAATGCATGCAAGTAAAAGGAAATAAAATTGGTTTATGATTTTTAGTAGTAGCTTTTTCAGTGTACTGTAATCTAGTGATTTTAGAATATTTACCCTCCCGCGATGTACAAACAGCCATGCCAGTTGTCATGGCAATGTTTCAGTTGGAGAGAGAGTCTTGGGTTAATTCAGCTAGTTGGTTCTGCCAGAGAAGTCTGACTTCTGCAGTGGGTATTGGATACACTGAAACTTCACTTTTTATTTTGCCTAAAAAAGCTTTCTTAAATTTGCTGTTAACACTGTGCAGTCATAGTGTTCATCACAATCTGTACTTATCTTCGTGTTTGTCAAACTCTGTGTAATGACAACCCACTTGTGATATGCTTAGGAATAAAACTAATTAGCCAGCTCTTCCCGCTTGCTCTTGGCCAGGTTAAAATCAAGTGAGAAGTGGTTGCTCAGTTTCTTAAGCACATTTTGTGACATTTTTGTCCCTACATATTTTGAAGTATTTTCTTGCAGTTCTCCTTAAAAGTGTAATTCTTCAACCCTTTTTTTTTGTCCTGTTCATATTCATTTTCACCTAGATAACTAACTATGTTCATGTGTTAAACAGTGACAAGCACCAGGGCCGCAGAAGGTTAGCTGTACAGAGCAAGAGCTGTGGGTTCTGAGGGGTAATCAGCCCTGTGTGCCTGGCAGGGCTCTTCTTGTGCAGCTGTAGAATAAACTCAGTGCAAAGTACTTTTGAAAAAGGGGGAAGGGTGGACTTTTTTTATAATGCGAAATTTAATTATGAGTAAATTAGCATATCAGGAATAACTTTGTGGATTCTAAAATAAAAATTTTAATTCAAGAATACAGGTCAGTGTATTTTGTCTGATACACAGCCACCATGTTTGGGCCTTCTCAGTAAGGCATCTGTGTAAATTCTCACTCAAAATGTTGGTGTGCTTGAAAAAGACACTTGAAAAATGAATAAATTGGCATGGCTGTCCTTGGGGAAGTCTTTTAAGAGTTTTGTTTTGGCATTGGTTTTGTTTCTTTTTTCTGAAGCGTACTGGTATACCATCTTTTTAGGGAAAGATTCCTTACAAAATCTGAACAATATCACAGTCTGAAAAATGTCTTATCTCAGAAATTGAATGCATTTTTGTGAGTGGAGTAGGGGAGGAATGGGCAGCTTTAGTTATTCTCATGCTGTTAAAATATTATCAATTTTCACTTTAATGTGATTCTGTTGTCTTTTTAAGATAGTCCAGCTGAAGCATCTGTTACAAATGGAGGCACTGCTGCTGTCACAGCACTGAATGATGACCTGGATATCTTCGGTCCAATGATCTCTAATCCTTTACCGGCAGCTGCTGTACCCCCTGCTCAGGTAAAATTTGTGTAGTTATATATGTGTAAATATGTGCACGCATGTGCATGTTTTCCTTCAGGGAATTGTTCATTCACAGAGAAGGAATGCATACTTCTCAACACTCATGGCGAGAGACTCTTTAGCTATGTAATCGCTGTATTTTTATTACCTCTTCAAGCTTCCATGCTGCTTGGATATAGAACTAGGTGGTAGTGTGGTTTTCCATCCGATTGACCCACATTATCCAGTTAAATTGGATTCTGTCTTACCCTGGTGATGGTAGTCATGTTTTCTTTTAAATTATTCTTTTGTCTTACTCTTTTTTTTTAATAGGTATTGGTGAATATATTTGTACTTGATGTTTTCATGTTGTTGGCCTTTAACTCATACTTTTTAAGGACCTCTTACTGCTTTGTGGTGCTGATATTTAGGAAAAGCTGCAGCAGATGCTTCTGTCTTAGAGCTGCTAAAAATGGAGGGTCTCAAGCTTCATACTCAAAATCAGGAATGGATATCAAGAAAAACTAATATTGCTTCCTGGGCTGGTCTGTCTTTTGCCTCTTCTTGGACCTTGTCTGTCTGTCTCCCCTCAAGGCAGGGTAGCACAACCCCTACACCTGGCCTGCCCCCTCTCTTATAGCCATGATAATTTGTAAGATGACCTATTGCCATGCCTGTTACAGCTGAGAAAGGCAGCTTTGGGACACATAAAGAAAATGCTTAAAGCTGAAGCTCCTTCAAAGTAGCTTCCAGCCTCAAAGAACAAGGTGTTAGCGTTGAACATGGCTGGTAGAAATTGGAATGCACATGTGCGGGTCTCCTTGCCCAGGATGGCTTCTGAGAAGGGAGACTTTGGAGGAGTGCTCACCTAACCTCCCCATCTGTAAGGCCCTTTTAAGGTAATTTAGAGGCTTATTTTTGCAGAAGGCTTTCTGTCTCACTCATATGTACTCTTGAGTTCATCGTTTTGAGACCTGTGATCTGTACTTAGAATAATAGAACGGTTTGGGATGGAAAGATCATCGAGTTCCAACCCCCATGCC
>NW_010124629.1:0-4138 GCF_000699245.1 Pterocles gutturalis
TATTATTTTTGTAACATATATATACTTCTACATATATATTCTGAACTTAAATAGTATGTACACATGGTAATGGTGCTGGTTTTGCCTCCACTCCCCCAAAAAAGCCAACAAAGCAAAAAGTTTGGGGACAAAAAAATTAATAATTACTCAAGAATCATGCATATCCTTAAAGAGAAGAAAGAGACTGGGGGACATTTAAATTAGAAATACGGCTAAAATCACCAATGTTCAGGTATGATGAAAGTTCATTTTACAAGTTTAATTCCAGATTTGCAGGCCTGCTCATGATCTTAAGAAGCTTTTGGAGAAAAACTTGAAAACATAAGCATTTAAATGTAAACATGCAAATATCATTATCTACCATAAGCATTTCATGACCTCTAAGACATTCCACTGTTGGTACCAACAAGCAAAAAGGTCTCTACCACAGTTAGTGCGATCTGTCTACAGTTTTAAAAAAACTCCCATGAATTAACAACTACTTCAGTCACTTCTTACCTTATAGCCATTACAGACATTAGCGTCACAAATCCACCGAGTCTCCTTGCCCAAATCCCCAGCCTCTCTGGGGTTTCAGTCTCACAGCCCCACTCCACTTCTTGCCTTCTCTCCTACCATCTCTCTTGCTTCTGCCTTGCTATGGCACAAAGCTACGAATCAAGTGAAACCAGCACGTACTGTAGGCATCTACTATATCACCCTCTCTAATTCCAGATCTACCACTCCCATACATTCTGAGCCTACAGCGTGTTACAGAGATTCCAGGAGGGACGTCAGGTGAGTTCTGGGTGGAAAGCTTGTACAAAGCGACGGTGAGCTTGCAGTTAGAGTCCCCAAAAGATAAGAACATTAGGTTTTATCCTTCTGGACCTTTTTAAAAGAGTTCTGAATAAACAACTTTGGCAGATGACACTCTAATTTTCTTTGCTACACAGTAAATAAGCAGAGAATTCTCTTCTGAGACTCCATAGAAGGGTGTTAAGACTACAGAGGGTGTTTTTTTTGTTTGGTTGAGTTTTGGAGGGTTGGTTGTTTTTTTTTCTTTTGGGGTTGTGGTGGAGTTGTTGGGGGTTCTTTAATGCTTTGATGAAAAGATTCCTAGAAGTGTAATGTGACATCTATGACTTTGTAGAGATATCTAAAGTTTGGTCCTCAAAGCTCTATCAGAGAAAGCTTGTATGAGACAACTGCATTTGAACAGCAAATACATTCTACCAGACAATCTGCAGTTCAAGTCATCCTTGGGAAGTTCATGAAGGGTACAAGAACTTGATGCAGTCAATTGGCAGTTAAAGAAATGATATGCCAAAGTCTACCAAACTCCCAAGCCTATCGTTTTCATTCTAACTGTATGAAGAGCTAGTGACAGATCACTGAATAAAAGGCGGCTCTGGGTTAAACTTCCTAATGAACCCGCACCACACACTCAATCAACTTCTGATGTTTTCTCTTGTACCTCTTCAGGGGTGCTGTGTGCAGAATAACGCTCAGTTCTGTCTCATGTCTGATCACATAAATCTGGCCCAAATAACATACTTCCAAATTTTGATGGAAAAGAGCTATTTTGTAAGGAATGACGAAAACACAGAATTCATACAATCTAGTGGGCAAAATGACCTTAAATGAAAATCTGCTGAAACCTTAACTTTGGGAATGAGTAGTTTCCTGTGCAACATTTGCTGTATGTACATCTTCTTGAATTAATTTGTTTTCTTCATCCATCATACTTTTTCCTTCAGCCTGTCCACATTTCTACACCTCACTGATTGCAGGAAGTTCCTTAGAGGACCACAGACATCCTGAAGCTAACAAGACAACATATATATATATATATATATATACGACAAAACAAATTGTGGAATGAGGTATCGTATCAGGCTTCATTAGTCTGTCAGATATATCACCTTTATAAAATAACTCTATTTCTATTCCGTGTCTTTTGTCTTCAGTATAAGGAAGCATCCACTTTAAACTCACACTTCAGAAAACATGGAAACTGGGGCAAAGCTGTTAAAGACAAGTTATATACCACAATTTAACCTATATACAACAGAAACGCAAATTGAATTCCTTCTTATAAATGTCATTTAGAAAAAAACTAATTATGACTGATCTTGAATATAAATGGTAAGGACAACTTTCAGTGTTCTTATCACTACTGATATCAGTCTGCAAGATCATTAGAGACTGGATATGAAGGTACAGACTTCAATCTTGCATACAAACAAAATAAGACATTTATGCTTATAAATCAATAGAAAGTTTTTCAGAAACTCTACCTTTGTCTAGTAAAGTACGTGAAGACACAGTCAATTCTCCCTAAGAAGAAAATCTCCTCTAGTCATCTTTTACGATCACTACATGAGCAATAGCCTTTAATGATATTTTGACGGTAGCTCTGCAGCACCTGGAAGAATTTCTAATGAAACTTCTATTATTCTATTTGGACAAAGTAATTTAACATACAGTATCCACAGAAAAATATTTCCTCGAAGGCCCAGGAAAATATTCACTCTAGATGTAAATGAAAGCTTAAAATAAAGAAATAAATAAAGCCACAAACACACAGAGGCCAGCGTTGAAAAGGCAAGAAGGACATACTTGAGCTATGAATACCTCAAAAGATTTAAACTGAACTAGAAATGAGGGGAAATAACTTTTGTTTTAAATTGTTTTTGAGTAATTGTAGCTAGTAGTACTTAAAACCAGGGTTCCTGTGAGTTGTTGGTTCTCCCTGTTGTGTTTGTACACATCAAACCGTCAGCATTTTCTCTGCCGAATCCTCCACTCCTTGCAGCACACAGACTGCAGGCCAGGACGAACAGGGGCAGAAATCAGATTTGTTACCTCCTCCTCCTCCTCCTCCTGGTCTGTGAGACTGGGACCCAGCAGAGGTTAGCTGTTTCCTAATTAACTGGATTTTTAAAGTTGTTCTTATTATTAAATGTCACTGAAATTAGCAGCATTTCTTGCCAGCCAATTGCTTTTATTACTTGTTAACTCTGGAAATATCAACTCAACAAGAACACATTTTTCTATCAAGTCAGCTGGGAAGTTTATTTCTCCTGTCATTACATCAGATTATTATTTTACAGTCACAGACAGATTGTTATCAGCCTTCAGAGGCTTCAAAAATAATACAATATGGTTCCTGGCACTCCCGAGAAGACTGAGAAATGCCACCCACACAATTAGCAACACTTTTTTTTTTTCTTTTTTTTACATAGCAGGCAAGAAGATTTGCCCTACAGATGTTTTGGAGTTAATTCTGCAGTAAAATCTGGCACAGATTAGAACCACTAATGCACTAAGTTTTGACACTTCTCTAATGAAACGTAGAGCAAATCTGCAACACCTTTGCTGCTTGCTGGTGAGAAATAGGATCACTTCAGATACCCCTCAGGATATCTGACTTGGGACACTCACTAGTATATGACTACAGCTGTACTTCACTAACGAAAACAGTATTAACACGGTTAGGCTTACAGAATATTGCAAAGGTATACCCTGCTGATGAAAAGGCTGGACCTGGTAAGAACACAGAGTTACCGATACAGGTGCATACGATTCATAGATCTCTGTTCACAGAGTGGTGAAGAGGAGCAACATATCCCACTTCTAAATAACACTCCTGACACGTATCCTGGGCTGCATCACCAACAGCGTGACCAGCAGGTCGAGGGAGGGGATTTCCCCCTCTACTCCGCTCTGGTGAGACCCCACCCAGAGTGCTGCATCCAGCTCTGGGGTCCTCAGCACAGGATGGACATGGACCTGTTGGAGCGGGGCCAGAGGAGGCCAGGGAGATGGTCCGAGGGCTGGAGCACCTCCCGTGTGAGGACAGGCTGAGAGAGATGGGGTTGTTCAGCCTGGAGAAGAGAAGGCTCTGGGGAGACCTTCCAGCACCTTCCAGTACTGAAAGGGGGCTACAGGAGAGATGGGGGGGCTCTGGATCAGGGGGTGTAGTGATAGGATGAGGGGTAACGGTTTTAATCTGGAAGAGGGGAATTTTAGATGAGATATTAGGACGACATTTTTCACTGTGAGGGTGGTGAGACACTGGAACAGGCTGGCCAGAGAAGCTGTGGATGCCCCATCCCTGGAGGGGTTCAAGGCCAGGCTGGGTGAGGCTGGGAGG
>NW_010124629.1:4170-8490 GCF_000699245.1 Pterocles gutturalis
ATGATCTCTAAGGTCCCTCCCAACCCAAACCATTCTGTGATTCCATGATTCTAAGTACAGAAGGTCTGGAAGTTGTTAGTGACAGATGGAGGTGACATGACTTTCCAATTTGAATTTTTTTCTTGTTTTTTAAATCAACTTCAATGGCCAAAGTCATAAAAGCTAGAAATTTTTATCAGTCTTTAGTTGTTTTAGTTAAGATTAATGTACTTAGTTCACATATTCAATTGTAGCAAATGGAACAAGATTCTGAACAGCTTGTTACTAGCATCTTAATTGTCTAAATTCTGCATCAACTAAACACAAATCTGCTAAAATTCCTACATCACTATTTGAACTGGCAACAAAGCAATTCCTGAACATGGCTGTAAGACTGAATGGTCTAAAGACTGCTTCAGAGGCTTGAAGCAGAAATTACACATCAGTCACACTGAATTAGCAGTTGTCATAGGGATGCTGGGGACCATTATTCTCTGTGTGCAGATGTAACTCCTACTAACACTCATGGCTTTACCAAACTCATTGAGAGGAAAGCTGGCCGCATTGTGTGAACATTGTTGCAAAAGATTAACTGATTTCTCATGCTAGATGGATGGAATGGAAGTTTTCAGCATTGATTCACTGAAGAATGTAAGAGCACACACTGCTACTAACCACATGCGTGGCACTGAAAAGGACGGAAAGCCTGCCTTTGGAAACAAGGGGCCACAAAGATCAATATCCCAGGAACCCTCTCCTTCACAGTCTGGACTAAACACAGGTCTGGGAATGAGGCTACGTGAATTTTGTCCATGTTTCTGCCATGGATGCATGCATGATTAACCACATAAACAGCTTACTCTTTTCAGGGAAGATGAGTGCCATCTCACAGAGGAGGCACCTAACATAGGTGTCCAAAGCCCGCACTCATCATGCAGTCGACAGAGCCTTCAGAGGACCAGCAAACCTAACTCCACTGCTCTCCACTGAATATTAGAGCAGCCTAGACTGCTGCTGGAGATGCTGAAATGGCGACAATTCCACTAACAGTACAATACAGACTCTTTTTTCAAGTCTACAGGAGGAAAAAACACTAAGAAAGTATCAAATGAAAGACCACAGAATACCTCTCATTTGAGTAATGGTACGATAGCACAGTACATACGGATGTCAAGGCTACCCAGCGTCACCCTTCCTGATGAATAAAACTGAAAATGAAAGAACAGCTCCCTGGAAAATTATTACCTGCAGGGATATCTCACCACCAGATTTTGTAGCAAAGAGTTAAAGCAAGGTCGTAAGACTGAGAAGTCCGAAGCACAGAATGCCAGAAGACATCCACGTGTACTCTGCCTTCCTGGAGCATCTGCCACAGATCTCATCAACATCCATGGGCACCCTCAAAGAGGCAGAATGGGACTGTTTACCAGCACTGCAGTCACAGGGCGGGGCAGAGGAACCCAAGACATAGAGTATTACTGTGTGACACAAGGATGGCAGTGGAGCATGGAAGAGGATGGTATTTCCAGAAGAGTCTTCTAAGGAACAGCTGAGGAACAGCAGAGAAAGTCAGTTTGTGACGCCTCTAGTGACTGAGAATTTCTAACTCGTGGGAATTCAACGGTGATGAAATATTGCAGTCCCACGTCATGTGAACAGCAACTATAAAAATGAGAGGATAGGGAAAAAACCACAACATATTTTAAATACTATTTTCCCCATTAAATAATATTGCCTTATCTTGTTGCAAGGCAGAGAAAAAACCCAACAACAACCCCCACAAAACAAAACCAGTGTATTACCAACAGACTATGTACAGATATTTTCCTGATTCTGTCTTTATTTTTTATTCAGGGAAAGCTACAAATGCAAGAACTAGAGAAAGCTTCGCCATTAAATCTAGTTATAAAATATGCAGCATTGTTGAAAGGTTGAATTTTGTCCAGTAGGGTGATTAAGCATCCAACAACTTGTGAATAAGAAACATTTAATGCCAAAGTTGTTCTTGGAAAACAAATAAAACCAAAACAAAACCAAAACCAAACCGAAACAAAACAAAAGGAACAAATAGCTTTTTATCCAAGCATTAATGCTCTAAGCTTAGTGACAGTAAAGTATTTCTTTTCAAGGTTTAGCTTTCTTTGGATATAGATGGATTTGGTTAAATTGTGCATATCTGATGAGAAAACATTTTCAAAGCAAGGACACTGTGTCTGTTCTTCATCTAACCTGCTGTCCTATACCACATCCAGCTGCTGTCTAGAACAGGAATACTTGTACCATCAGGAAGATATGTAACTAAAAAACAGCAGGACTTTTTTCTCTGGTTCCCTCCATCTTTCCTCTCTTCACAGTCTGACAGAAAACAATGGCTCAACTTAGTTTATTTCCTGAATCAGAAATAAAGTGTTTCTCTGATCACTTCTTTTGCTTCTTTGCTCCCTTTTATCATCACATTGAGCTGAAACACCCTGACAGCCAAAAACTATCACTAAAAAGAACCTGGATGAGTTGATTACCTCCCTGCTGCCCAGAGAGGCAGTGGAATGAGAACTACCACTTGGCAATGCACAACCCGATGTTTTGGGTGCTTTATCTCGTCCTTTTGTCCAGTTATAGGCTATTGGAAGGGTTACTGTTCCAACCCAAATTCCTGCTCAATTCTCTCCAACAAACATCATCACTCCCCTGCTGCTCCCAGGCATTGAAAAAAAAAATACCAAAAAAAAAAAAAATCACAACTTACTCAGTCCTAACAGGCAGTTAATGAAGCAGTACTTGGTTCCTGACAGCTCCTTAATTACAATTCTATGCTTTACGAAATAACACTTTCCCCTTTGACTGAGCACAGGACTATTACTCACCCCTGGAGAGGAAAGGAAGAATTTAAGGACAGAAACATCAAGCAAGAAGTTCTTTATATCAAAGGAGGCAAAACTGTTTTTAAAAAAAAAAACACTGACATGCATTTCAAAACACAAAAGGGCAGGATGCTTTCTAGTGCCAGTCTTTACTGCAGGGTTTACTCAAGACTGAAAAATTAACTACTCATCTATCCACTTCTCTGCCTGAGTTCAGAAACTGGGCAGTAAGTGGGAAAATCCTTAGTCTTTGGGTTTTTTTTACCTTTTTCAGTTTTTAATCCCTTCTCCTCAAGCAGGAACAGGCTATATGCTGACTCAAAGCAACCCCAGAATACATTTGAGCTAAAGATTGTACAGCATTGGCCAGATCCCCTATATCAGGCTGGTTTCCCACACTGTCCAGTACAACCAAATCCAGCAGAACTCAGCCCCCATGTATAGACTGTGAAAAGAGGGTAGCTTTTGCCAACAGAATTTACTGGAACTGTTTCCTAGACAAAAATTTCAGGAAAAAAAAAATAAAAACCAGCTTTGGCTGACATTACAGAAGACCTAATTAAACAGTTGATTTTTTTTTCTCTCCAGGCAAAGAGCTGAGTTAGGTCCCATCAGAGGTTTGCTGATAGACAGAATGTTTAATGATAACACCATACTCATCTAGTTTGCTTATATCCATAATGCAGACATTCTTACTAAGAGCACCAGAGGGTCTGTGAATCTGAGATAAGATTTTATCCTCCAAATCCTCTGAAAAAAAATGAGTTTTCAACAGTAACCCATTTATGCAGCTGATTTTGGGTTGTTTTTTTTCTAATTTGAAGCGAGCACAGGGTACACTACATGGCTTGAATCTACCCCGTACACTGTTACTTCTGAGCAAACAAGTGCTCCCTGGGCAGGTGGGTAGATGCCACACATCAGTCCAGGATTTAAGGACAGGAGGAAAAGCTCTCAAGCAGCAGTTTAAGTGTTTGCAATGTATGGGACTTTGCCAAGCACATATTCAGTACGTGAGATGCCTCTTGGAGCCGCTGCTCTCAAAGCCACGGACCTTACTTGCACATGCACACACTCGGTACGAATGATGCCCCCAGATGTGGCACAGCCCAGGCTCCAGCTCCAATCAGGCTCCTCCAACAATCTGTAAATCTGGACAAACGTACCAAGTCTTCACATTTCACTACTCAAATTTCTGGGAGAAGCACAAGATGTATTCAGGGTATCCCAGAGTCAGAGAGACAAAGGGAAAGGCAGAAGGACAGCAACACACCCAAGTTTCTCTCGCCTTGCAGCAGCTCAGCTTAAGCTCAAAGATGACATCTGATCTTCCCACAGCAGCCACCAAAAACTTTCCTATGCCAAAACCAAAAATCAATATTCATCTCTCTGCTGATGGTGGAACAGAAAAGCAAGTAACCCATGGAGCAAAAGCAAATAAAAAGAGATAGAATAAAAAAGTAATTTCATAAAACATGGC
>NW_010124630.1:0-9999 GCF_000699245.1 Pterocles gutturalis
GAAAGAGTGATCAGTCATTGGAACAGGCTACTCAAGGAAGTGGTTGAGTCACCATCCCTGGAGGTGTTCAAGAAATGTGTAGATGTGGTGCTTAGGGACATGGTTTAGTGAGTTAGGTGGTGTTGGGTTGGACTTGATGATCCTTGAGGTCTTTTCCAACCTTAATGATTCTATGATTCTGTGAGGTCAAAGTTGCATCAGGGAGACTCAAATTTGATGTTATGAGGCATTTCCTTACCAAGAGGGTGGTCAAATACTGGAACAGGCTTCCTGGAGAGGTGGTCAATGCCCCAAGTCTGTCTGTGTTTAAGGGTATTAAGAAGGACAATACCCTTCATAATGTGCTTTAACTTTGTCAGCTCTGGTCAGCCAGTTGTAGTAGATGGTTGTTGTAGGTCACTTACAACTGAAAATGTTGTATTGTATTTAGAAATATGTATACTTAAGTGCAAGATGCCAGGCACACAGATTTAAATTTCAGAGGACTTTCTGTTGGCTTGCAACTAATTCTGTGAATACTTGTAAATATTTCCTAGAACTTCAGCATGCTAACAATGTTATACCCTTCCTCCATAGCTTAGTAAACTGAATATATTAAAATAACCTTTAATAATAACTCTACTCTTCCTACATTGTAATGTATTCTTATGCCAAGTGCTTTTTCATTTAGCTCTGTGCTTCTTTATTTAGTTTGGTTTATTTCTTCAAGAATGTTTAAGAAGACTAATTCAATGTAAATTTGCTTTTATTGCTGCAATATAAAAATATACTAAAACGTTTATTTTTGTGATGTATTTCTGGATAGGAAAAATATAGTACAGTTCTAGTTCATCTTCTGTTAGTTGTGTGCTAGCATGGAATTATCTCTTGCAGAAGAAATTCCTGGTAAAAAAACTATAAATTCGTAGTCTACTACATGGGGTTGTTTTTATGTAAATATCAATAAAATATTTCTTTGATTTGTTGAAAAATAAATGAGCATTTAAAAAGATTTGGTCATGTGATCTCAACTCTGAGTGAAAGCTTTCATTAAAAAAACTTACTGAAACAGGCAGGGATCAGAACAAATTTTGATTACAAACAACACAAAAGGAAAATAAATTTGGCGTATTAGTTGCTTTTCGTTTCAGTCTTCATGAAACTACATGTAATAGTAATTTACTGTCAACTTTTTTGTATTAAGCTGTTTTCGTGCCTCTAAAGAAAGTAGGTTTTAAGTTTAGATTGTAAGCCTTCATATTCACTTTCTTGATAAAATGTATTTTTCTCCTTTAAAATATATTAGGTTAAACTAATATTTTATCGGTACAGAAGCTTACATCAGATCTGATGATTCTCCTAGATGCTAAACATCTGTTTGAAAGAAAAAAGATGTTGAGCTAGCAGTTTTCCTTAGGAGTGTTATAGTTTTATTTCCTCATTTGCAAAGTAAAAAAGCTTTGGAAAATTTGTGGTGTTTTTGTTTATTTCTTAATACTTTAGCAAAATTTGACCTTTACAAACTGAGAGTGCAGCCAGCCAAAGTAGGTGTGCTCCAGTGTCTAGTGGTTATTCCTAATTACAGGATTCTTTATTTGAAATATAATTATCAATTTGACATGAACTGGAAAAGAATATGCATATTGCCAAATTGGACTAGCTCTGCATTTCTGCCTAAAGTGAGTGTCTTTTTTAATGTCATATATTGTTAAAATAAAATAGTATATATCCTGTCTGAATCAATTCTCAGACTCTATTCTAAAATTAATTTATTTTATTAGACTTAAAAATGTTTTTTAATACTAAAATTTTCTGCATTTATGTAACTTCTGTGAAACAATATTATCTCATTCCAGAACAGCGTAATCCTGTATCTTCTTATAAGCAGACTGGCATTGTGCTAGAATGACAGTGCTTCTGTGGAACAGAACTGGTAAATCAGACTGGAATCATTAGGATCGTATTTGTATGGAGTAGAATCCTCACATTGTGTGGAAGCTTTCACAAAATCTTAAAATGTGGATGCATGCCATGGGACCAAGTTTGTAACATCACCTGCATTCATCAGTGGTTACTGTGTTGTATATGAGACTTCCGTAAACTCAACTACTGAATCCCTTTTGGAAGCACTTGAATCAAAATGCTCATACATGATGAGCTGGTATGAAGAGTAGGAATATGCCACTTCTGTATTAAGTAGACAGGCTATCTGCTTATTTTGTTACAGTTATGGTTGCGGAAAGAACATATCCCTTCCAGGTTCTGAGAAGGAAGATATGTGTACTTTCTCATGCAAGTTTTTAGGGAGAGGTTAAACAATTTCATGGAAGGCTCTGCACTGTGAGGTCTTGAGTATGTGTTAAGGTTGGTTTTTCCTTTACTCTGCCTCTCACTGATATCTTTTCTAATGATGGATGCAGCTACAACATATTTATTTTCAAAGTTGTTGCTAAAAAAACCTCATTCATAAATGATGCTGAACATGTGCTGCAGGGCTTACTGCTGCTTCATCTGCCTCCATTTTATTTCTTTACCCTCGAGGTCTGTGGGATACCATTAGTGGCTCTTAATTTTCTCCTCAAGCTGTAGATGTAAGATGCTGCTAGACAGGGTGTTTGTTCAGTTGTTTTACATAAAGTAGGGTGACAAGATGCTTTACGACTTTAAAGATGAGATAAGAGGTTGAGGGAAGGATCAGGAGTTGTTGAGAATGTGAGTGTTGGGAATAGGGCTTGGGCTGGGAGGATGAACTATTAGTAGACACCACAGTCCTACTGATGTGGGAGGTGGGGAAACCTCGTGGAATTTATCAAGGATGATCAGTTTGCATATATTTACAACTGTTTTTTAAAGTAATTAATTTTTGCTTAGATTAAAAGAAAGTCTGCCGTTTTTTAAATGCATATTCTGTTTATCAAGGTATGAAGCCCAATATTCCATATATGTATACATTTAGAAAATAAAATATAAAAAAAGAAACTCCTGGAGAGTTTAGCACTTGATACAGTCCACAGCATGCAAAGTTCATATTTTTAAGAAAGTGCTTCACTTTTTTTTGTCTTTTTCTTAGGTTGGTTGAAGACTTTTGATGATTACTTCAGAGATCAGACACAGCATATCTTAAATAATATGGTTATAAAACTGCAAGAAGACAACCGAAGGAAATTTATGTGGTCTGAAATTTCTTACTTTTCAAAATGGTGGGATGGAATAGATAGCCAGAAAAAGGATGCTCTTAAAAGGTGTGAACACTGAACTATTTCTTATTTTCCATGTGGCATGCTCTGAGACTTTGTGTGTTTGACTACACTGTAAGCTTGAGATTTCACTTGTTGCAAAGCAGAATTGCTAGAATAATTGACTATTCAAGTTCTGATTTTCTGGGCTTAGTTTTGTTTTTTTCCAGTTACAAAATAAAATTCCCTTTAGAGAAGTGAAGCCAAATTACTGAGTTGCTGAAAAAATTGACTAAAAGTTTCCATGTACAACCATGAAGATGTCATTCAAATTGTAATGGAGTTGTGATTATGAACTTTATTTCAAGTCACATTGAAGTATTGGCAGTGGAATAAAAATGATCTTTTGTATTAGCTATTTATATATGGAATTTTTTTCTTCAGTTAAAACACAATTATGAAATGAGATTTTTTGTTTTTAAAGAGGTGTATTTTTTTTATAAACATGCAGCTGCTTAAATGGTAAAGTAGCAGTACTCTACACCCTTTCTGCTCTTATTTCTTTTTAAAATCACAAGTCAAAATGTAATACAGAAGTAAAAGGTTTGCTGAGACACAAGAAAGCGTGCTGCTTGAATAAACTTCGGGTAAGGATATAGTTTGGAGTTTTCAAAAAGCTTTTTTTTTTTGTTTGATTTTTTTTACTTTGCTTTAAGACTGGATCCAACAGTTCTTAGCTCATCTCCATGATACCTTCCTTCTCAAGCCCCCTTCAAGGTGCACAGGTTGCAGTATACTTTAAGGCTATGAGAGCTTCACAGCTGGAAAAGTTAGATAATGCTGGAAATCTTGGGAATGACATAGAAAGCTATTTAAAAGTGTGTGTATGATACATGAGTATTATAGCACAACTGTTGTTTTTTGAAATTAAAAAGATCCCTTGTAACACAATAAACTGGAAATTATAGTCACTACGGAACTGTGCCCTTTCTTAAGAGGAATCAGTTATTGGTTAAACCACTGTAAGACTTGTAGAAGCTACACTAGAGATTATTTTTGCTATATGTTTTTCATTACTCTTATAGGTATTATCTATAATGTGACTAAGTTTTGATATGTTTACTGAGTTTCTTTATTGAATTCTTTAAACACTTACATCTTAGTGTACGATATAAGTGCCGAAATTACATTACTTAACTGTAGGGACTACCTGATGTTGGAAGTATGATCATTATGTTCACTGACATCTTAATAGAGAGACTCAACCATCCTGTGATCTGTTTCAAAAAGGCATCTTAACAAGTGAGGTGGTCTGTATAAAATAAACTTCGAAGCTCTGTCAGCTCTCCAAAACAATAGAAAGAATGGTAGATCAAAGATGGGGAGATAGTAGTGCTTGAAATGTGCAATGTCTAGGCATCTTGCTCATTTGACCTTCAGCACTGTGGCACATACACTTTTATTTTTGTAATCTATGTAGGAAATAGCCTTCTTCCAGATTAAAAAAAAAAATAAAATATTATGGCATATGGAGTAGAGCTGGTAGTTCTCATTGCACAGAGGCATTAAAAATTTCACTGTTCATCTACTCATTCTTTCCCTGTTTGATTAAAGAAATGTAGCCCAGTGATGGAAGTAGCATAAGCTATTTAAATTTTGGCGTTGTGTCTTTGGTAGATACCTACTGGGTATTCAGAAGGTGATTTTTTTAGAGTGTATTTTCATATGCAAGATTCTGAAAACAATTTATGTATTTTTCAGGTTAATAAAAGATGGACAGTTCGAAATAGTAACAGGAGGATGGGTCATGCCCGATGAAGCTTCTTCTCATTATTTTGCTTTAGTTGACCAACTCGTAGAAGGACATCAATGGCTAGAAAAGAACCTTGGTATGTAGCTTGGTGTAAAATTTAAGTATTAATACAGGAATTCAGTTAGAAAATGCTTTTTTTTTTTTTTTTTTTTTTAATTTCAGAGGTGCTTACAAGGTTCTCTTTACTCTGCTATCCTGAAACAGTAAATCAAGCCAGTTACTAGAAGCTATAGGATTGAGTCTAGTATTTACAATTACTGTTTGCAGATTGAAGTTCCTGGATGAAATGTATTGTGTAAACAATTTTCTGTCATGACAATTTGTTTTAATCAATGAAAGATCTGCATAGTATATTAGCATAATAAAATATAGCGCTTAATAATGCACACATCTCTGATATCACAGTTTCCGATTGCCATTTCTGTCTTCTAAAAATCATGACAAAAGCCTTAAAATGACTTAAAAATCTGTATTCCTTTCATGTGGTTGGATCTGTTCTGCAGGCTGTGTATTCATTAGGTTCTTTTATGTAAGACTTTCAAAAGAGTAATTAGGAAATTTAGTTGTAGTTGTTGTAGCAGTAGCAGTTGTAAAACCTACACCCATTAATGTTAGAATTGATAATCTTTAAAAATAAAAGATTGACTCGTTTGCTTTTGGCACTGTGAGGAATTACCGACTGCAGTAACATTGGCTGAACTGTTTTGGTGTCTTTGGGAGATTTTTTTTTTGTATAGTTCTGTAAGTAGAGATAATTTTCAATAAGTAGAGATAACCCTTTTTGTATAGAAAATATTTGTACAGTGATTTTAATAATAAGTTAACATTGCTTCATCCAATTAACTGAAATTATTTTGAAAAGCTGTTTCAGTATGTTTTTCTTAGATTGCAATTTCCATAAACACAGCTTGACATAATTAGGAGATGGGGGGAAGGGAAGTCATAATCAAAGAGTAATGCATTCACTACTTTTTTTTTTTTTGGTGAGACAGTGAAAATGTGCCTAAGGAACCATATTGAAGAATCAGTTAAACATGAGATAGATATGGCTTATTTATTTGCTAGTATGAAGGTCAGTGAAAAGACAGTATTAGTCAACAAGATGATAATGATTGCCAACCAAATAAATAAAACTTAGTTCCAAAGCGAACAAAGGTTAGAATTATTTAAATTACAGTGAAAATTCATATAAATACAACATCAATTCATCCCTATTAGTTCGTTTTCTTTCAGCTTTCCTTTCCAGTTGTAACATCTGTAGACTACTTAAAGTGAAAAAGGTGTATTTCATTATGATTCTGTGTAAAGATGTTTGAGACACAATTGAAACATTGTAAAACATACAATGCTTATCTCGGTTTCTTTATGTAGTTAGACAGGATACCTTGCCTCTAGGACACTTAATTTTTATTTTGTTAATTGTTCATCTGTTTAATTTTAGGTTGTTAATTCCAAGGTATGTTCTGCAGCAGGCTTAATAGTTGGTTTTATATTTTAATTTATTTTCTTGGAAATTTTATCTTTAATGTTCTGATCTGGATTATATTGATAATAGCTTTCTTTGAGTGAAAAGTAGAACTTTCTTCTCTTTTTACTTTTTTCTTTTGTCAACAGGAGTAAAACCAAAGTCTGGTTGGGCAGTTGATCCTTTTGGGCATTCACCAACAATGGCCTACCTTCTGAAACGCACAGGATTTTCCAATATGCTTATACAGAGAGTTCATTACTCAGTTAAAAAACATTTTGCAATACAGAAGACACTAGAATTTTTTTGGAGACAGAACTGGGGTATGTGTGTTTTGTTTATGTCAATTAGTTTTGTTAATTTACACAGGTAAAATATGGAGAGAACTTAAATAAATACTATGAGGGTCTTTACAGGACAGTTTATTTAGAGAATTTAGTCTAGACTTGAAAATTTTAGACTTGCAGTTCTGTTAAAACGAGTCTTTCATCTAGGTTAAGTTTCAGGGATTTTTTTTTTTTTTTTTAATAACAGGGAATGTGAGTACCTGTGTGTTAGGAAAGGGGTTAAATATAAAAACTGTATTATTGCCATTATTCCTCTGATCTTCCTGTTACTTTGCTTTCGTTTGTGCTTTTACTTTCTCTTATTTCCTTTCTCCCACGTTCCTTACAAGTATATATAAAAAAAGTAAATGGAGTGGAATATTCTTTTTCCTTTTCTCACTTCTTTGTTTTCTTGCTCCTACTCCTACTATGTGTAAATAAAGTAGAAGAGAAGGAACATTTCTCTTAGAGGGGAAAAAAAAAAGGCCAAAATTGAATATTTGAAGATGGAGAGATCTGTCTTGTTTGTGTTCTTACTAAGGAAAAAAACTTTCAAGCAACAAGTTTTCCTGAGCTGGTGTGACAGATTGTCATTAGTTACAGCAGCTTTCTATGGACTTGAAATTTGTAGGTTATCTTTAATCAGAAAAATAGATTAAAAATGTTTTTAATATGCAATTAAATTCTCATCAAGACTTTATTCTTAGGTTAAATATAATATCTTGTTTGATATTATTTATACAATATAGAGTATGAAAGTTTTCTTAAGTAATGTAATAATTTTACCACAGCAAACTGATGTGTCTGTAAATGAATATACTTTTCTATATGAATATTTTGTTTTGCTTTGTTCGTGTACCAGCGTTCCAATAAACTGTATGATGAATGTATACAGTTGAGGTTTTGCTCTTCTTTTTTTTAAAGTAACCTAATATGTCCTCGCTTTATCAATGCAGGGTTAAACAAACATATGTAGAACTTACTGTTGAAAGGTCGTGGTGATTTTGAACCTTTTTAGTTCCTCCATGTTTTTAATCAGAAATTGTAGAAAGGAGGATATTCAGAGAAAGCAATCTGGTCTACAAGTAAACTTGGAAGTCATACCAGTGTGAAAAAAATCGTCAGATACTGCCACTTCACAGATTTTTCTTTGAATGTTTGTATATGCCACTCAGTGTACAGAATACTTTTTCCTAAATAGTTGCATATGTAAATCACATGTATGATACAGCCTAGTGTTTGGGCTTCAAAAGAAGGCTTTTCAAAATGACTCACACAATAGTGATCACTGCACAGTCAGCTGGTATAATATATAGATGTGGTACCTGAGATAGAGAACTGCAGTTGAAAAGTAAATGCATATATTTATGGAATACTACCTTTTTAGTAATAAGTAAGTAGTAGTAAAATAGGAGTTTTTTAAAAAAGATCTGGATTGGAACTGTGAAGACATACGCTGTTAAGGTTTTGAAGAGAGTTTTTTCATATGTGTTGTTGACATTCTTAGGATTCAGGTTCTGTGGCACACCTACAGCATTCATTTTTTCAGCATAAATTTAGGTACTTAGTGCTGGAAATAGGTAATCAGCATTTAGGAGCTTTACCAGATGAGTAAACTTCAGATTTTCTTTTAAAGTTATATTTTGTGAGACCTTCTTCTGAGACTTGACAGAATGTGTGTAGATCTCTGCTCCTTATGGGTTAAACTTTAGTGAATGGACTGACTAAGTGGAAAAGTTAGGATTGCAGAGATGTTCTCGGAAGTGCATAGAATTCTATGTAATTCTGTGTACAAGCACACAGAATCTATCTACAAGTATGTAAAATTGTACTGTTAAAGTATTGAAGTTAGATGTTCAAGAAATTAAGATATTTCTAAAGCCAACCAATTAAAATGTTGTGCTAAAGAGGTAATGGTAGCAAGGTGGTTGGTTTTTGGTGTTGGGGTTCTTTTTGTGTTTTGGGGGTTTTGTTTTTTTGTTTGGTTTAAATTCACATAGAGTATCAAAGTTGTGTTTTGTTCACCTCTTGAACTCTGGAAATAATGAGATTTGTCTGGGTAAAAACAACCCTAACATTTTGTTCCTATCTTTCCCAGTCAGCTGGTGCTTGATTGGAACATTCCAATCTTTGTTGTATCTCTGTTTTTAGCCTCTTTATATGTGAGGTACATACAAAGGTAGAGTCCAGGAATGGATATTCAAAGCAGGGAATTGTCTTCTTTTGGTGTTTATAATACAATTCTTGGATTAAGAACATGGAATTTATTTAATTTTGACAAATCTGAGAGAGTGCACCTTTAAAATAAACCCTATTATTTAATTTCAGATTTGGGATCCAGTACAGATATCCTGTGTCATATGATGCCTTTCTATAGCTATGATGTTCCTCATACTTGTGGTCCAGATCCGAAAATCTGCTGCCAATTTGATTTCAAACGTCTTCCTGGAGGAAGAGTAAGCTGTCCATGGAGAGTGCCACCAGAAGCCATCCATGCTGGAAATGTTCAACACAGGTACAGTTTTTACCTATTCTGCGAGGGAATTTTTTATATATTCTGCAAGGGAATAATCTTAAAAAAATGTATGCTGGTCAAAGATGGTATCTAGTATAGCTTGGTGAATTTATACAGTTCTTATAATAAACTTGTCGTAGGAGAATAATACCTATTAGTTTACCTAGTGTTTGTTCGTAAGTTCAGAACATAACTGACAGTGACATTTAAATATAGATTATGTTAAGGAAGATGCATTAACTTTTTTCCTTTTCTATTCATGATACATGAGTCTAAATATTACGGTCTCTGAACGCTAGGCAGATCTGTTTGGTTATAGTTATGTGTCCCTGGTCAGGACCACCCGCCACCACGCAGTTACTCCCTTCCCCCCTCCACCCACCTTTCCCCCTCCCGGTAAGATGGGGGAAAGAATAAAAGAAAGGTAGAACCTTGTGGGTTGAGGTAACAACAGATTTAAATAATACAACATGAGAAAGGAGAATACAATAATAAACAGAATTACATGATGACACAATGGAAAGACTCTCACCACACCAACAACGTTGCACACAAACCCCCACCCCTCTCCCGGCTAGCTTCCCCTTATATCCTGGGCATGACATCATCATGGTATCGAATATTCCCTTGGCTATGCCCACCTCCCAGCTTCTGTGAAAAAATAACCATATCCCAGCTGAACATTATGTTACTGGTTTGAAATACTAGGGCCTAAGCAGTGAGGC
>NW_010124631.1:0-387 GCF_000699245.1 Pterocles gutturalis
GTGAAAAATAAACCAAGGATGGTCTCTTACCATTGGCCAACTTAAGCTATGCCTCTGCACGCTAAACAAAATATTCCTACAGAGATGTGTATGTGAACATTACAAGATTTTCACTGAATTACAAAAAGGTTTAATAATTCCAGTAAAAGAATAATTGCTGAGGTCTCTCAAATGTTGGGGTGCTTCCAAAAAAAAAAAAAAAAAAAAAAAAAAAAAAAAAAAAAAGCTCTTTTTCTGTTCTTTACAGCAGTGTTTTCCTATTTCTTTATTCTTACTCAGAGTCAGAGCTTGGACTTCTCCTGCCTCATTCCTCCTGTCTGGAGTCCTTTCTTCATGTGGTCACAAATTTCTGCCACTTCAGCCACTACTGGGATCCATGTACAGTGT
>NW_010124631.1:400-1046 GCF_000699245.1 Pterocles gutturalis
TGATTGGGCTTTCTCCTTCTGAGTTCAAATAGCTGGGGAGAGGATGACAGCACTGACTGCTTAGAGCAGCTGCACATCAGAGGCAGACAGGAATCTTCCTAAATGTAGGAATTGATCACAATATTTGATCACGATATTTGCCTAATCTCAGACTTGCAAATCATGTCGGACAACATCAGTAAGCCACTGATAACAGCTGACGAGCTAGCTCAGAATATATTCTTCATTGCTTTTCTTTTCTTCCTGATCAGATTGTTTCTTCTTAGAAAAAACATGGAAAAACATAAATTAAACTTTGATATATTAAACGACTATGTCAGCTGGTCCTCTGGTCAGTGAAACTTACCTCCAGTATACAAAAATCCAATGTGTGATTGGCAAGTCAGGTAATCAGGAACCACAATAAGGAGGGGTGATCACAACATTCTGCTTTTTACATATAAGTTATTCTCTAATGCACCAGAGAGTGACTGCAGGGAGGTACTCTACTCTTACACCATTGAAAAATGCATTGGTTTAAACAGTGTTTATATTAGAAAGCTATATATTACACAAAGAGAAAATAAGTTGCCTACTAAACCTGACCTTCATGAGCCTTTAAGAATTTTAATAGCCTGAAACAACAACACAAAATTTCACCTTGGCA
>NW_010124632.1:0-492 GCF_000699245.1 Pterocles gutturalis
CTGGCATGGGGCACTGCCTGTGCCAACATTTCCCAAGGCTTCTGGGACTGCATCCAAGCTGCAGCAAAGCACCCCAGGGGCTGGGAGGTGAAGGCATGGCCCTTAGCAGTGGAGTGGGGGCTCTGGGACCCGCCAGGGCTGTGACAGGGTGGGGGGCGGCCAGGATGGGGCAGCCACTCCTGCTGGAGGGCTCTGAGCGATGCAGAACGAGGAGCTGGGGCTGCTGCTCAGCCCTCCCACCTCCCCTTGCTCAAGTATCTAACTTCTGTCCACTTCTCACAGGAAACACACTGCAACAAAACTCAAGAAGAAAACTACCTAGCCTCCTTTAAAAAAAAAAAAAATAATTTGTTTTGTCTGTGTATTGCCCTGCCAGAAAATATGTGGATGGCAGGTTGGCTGTGACCTGCGCTTTCTTCCCTCCCTCTTCTGCACAGGACAGCCTAGCTGAGGATGACCAGCTTCTCTGGGATGTGGCTGAAGGCTGAGTTG
>NW_010124633.1:0-1635 GCF_000699245.1 Pterocles gutturalis
ATTGTTCTTATCTCAAGCCATGAATCTCTTTTCCCTTTGTCCTTTTAATTTTTTTCCCCCTTCCCCAGGAGGGGAGTCAGCGAGCATCTGTGCAGTCTTTGCTGCTAGCCAAGTGCGTTAAACCACAACAAGCAGTTTCACTTGAATTTTTGATTCTAAAACTAGAATCAATTGTGTTCACAGCAAAAACTCATAACTAAGAATTTCTGCATACCTGAAAAAAAAAAAAACAATTGTGTGCTATAGTGAATTTTTTTGGTATATCATGTCAAGCATATGTTAATAACCCATTAAAAATAAGCACAGAAAAATAGCTTTGTGTTGCTGTGTTCCATTATAAAGAAATTATGACCAGGCCCATGTGATAATAGCTGGTCCCAAGGAATGCAGCCAGTAGGCAGAGCCCTGTCAGGTCAGTCTGGCAGTGGGAGCAGCTGCTGGCTCTCTCCTTCTGTGCAGGACAGTTGGGCTCCAGCCTGAAAGTCCCAGGGCTGCTCTAGAGAGTTGCTGATGCCGTCATTCTATTTCTCCTTTTTCCATGTGGCTCTGTGCCCATGCTACAGCTCTATTGACAAAAATCTGCATTTTGTGCTGGTCCAGCGTGCCCATGCTACAACTCTATCGACAAAAATCTGCATTTTGTGCTGGTCCAGGCATGATGAAACTTCTTGTTGGGTCTTGGGGAAGGGGCTAATACTCGACAGCTGAGGGCTGTCCTCTAGGCTAGAGGCTACTCTCCAGTGCAAGGCTCCTCAGGCTGGTTAGAAATTAGATTACTCATATACCAACTGCTGCTCACGGCTTCATGGTGAGACTTAATCCACCTGGCTGCTCAGCAAACAGTGCACCGCAGCGAAGATTACAGCTTCGACACGAGCTCAGGCTGTGCCTTCCACCACCGTAACGCAAACGCTGTCAGCTCACAAGCAACTCCAACGCTACTAGTTACATTAAAGAGCTACAGCCTCACTTATAATGTAACCGATTCCCGTCCTCTGGCACTCATGCATAAAGTGAGACTTATCATACAATTCCCTGGGGGTGAGAGTAGCCAACAGAGAAGCTATAAAAGCAGTTCGGAAAAAACTTGACTCACACTAAACGGAGTGCTTAAATACAGTGTCACAGTATTAATAAAAGCCTTGAACTAGCTTTATATAAGTGCTATCTCTACACTGGCTCTTCTGCACCTGCAGGGAAGCAAGTCTACTGGGAAAACAGCACTGAGTGATGATTTGCCGGGAGGGGTGAAGCGCTTAGCACAGTTGTAGCGATAACCTCGGTGCTGCAGCCGAATGCTAATCGCAGCAGGGCTGTGCAGAGACACAGCCAGGCGAGGGCTCGTGGCTAGCCTGAATTTCAATGCTCTAGAAATACTGTGATTATGGTTCCGAGAAAGTTTTCCTCTTAATCATACAAGTATCCATAAAAATGCAAATTGTCACAGCAATTAAGAGTAATTAAAATAAATAATAAACGATAATAAGAGACCAAAATTGTTTATTTCAAGGTAATGAAATAGAAGCTTTTCCCTATTACTCATTATGACCTAGTTAAATACATTCATTTATCTGGAAATGCAAGAGCCCGGATTCCAGGAGGATAGGTACCTCACCATTTTCCCCTCCTCTTTCC
>NW_010124633.1:1646-6071 GCF_000699245.1 Pterocles gutturalis
CTGTTGTGCTCAATCTCTTTGAAAAACTGCTGAAGAAAAAGCCAGGAATAATTAGATCTGATGGGGCTGTAAACATTTTTACAGACAAATAGAATCCCCTTCAGAAATCATCAAAGTAATTATTACACTACAGGAGCTCTAAGCTTGAGAACAAAGTAAGAGAAGAATATTTGCTTTGGAGGTCATTTTATTTTGGTCAGAAATTGCTGCATTCAAGCATGCTATTAGCCTCCACTAAACATTTACTTTTTCAGTCTGGGCTTTGCTATTCAAAATAAACTGCACCTATTTCTATGCACATCTCACTGTCAGCCTAGACGTTGTCTCAATTACAGATGGACTTTCGGGTGCGGGGTCATTTTCAGAACCACACTAACTCCCAGATGCAGGGCTGCTGCAGCACCTCAGGATGCTGCAGGGTTTGGGGTGAATCTGGGACTGGTTCTGGAGAGTGGCATCAGGATCCTCTGTGGGCAACTCAGTAGGCACACCATCCCAACAGTGCCTTGGGTTTTGGATGTGTTTGGTACTTGATATCCAGGGAAAGTCATCTTTACCTCCAAGTCAAGACAAAGAGATTTCAAGGTTGCACAACTGAAAACCATGATTACTTTTTTTTTCATGTTATGAACACTCTTCAGAATGTGCTTATAAAATACTGACAAATATTCAAGCATACTTCTGATATCAAGGACTTGAGGACAGCAATTTCAAACAAATAAATAACACATCCAGTTACATGTTCAGGAAGAGCCACCTTAGAGTACAGCCACTGAAAAGTATCTTTTAAGTTTAAATGTACTTTGCCTCTTCCCTAATGGCCACCTGTAGATAATATTTTGGGAGCTTTCTGATTTCATTCTTACTTGACCTGAGCAAACACGACCAAACAGACCCATCTGTCTGGTATCAAAGGGTCTGTGTGCCTGAGTTTATTGCAACAAATAAAAATCAATGCAGTTAAAATGGAAAATCATTTCAACCTGTATTACTGTAGATACAGATGTGGAAACAACATTAGTCACAGTTTGCTGAATGATAGGGTTTTTGCCTTAGTGCTGTTTTGTGACTAACACTTCATGAGCAAACTGCTTCCATGCAAATAGAAAGCCAAAAATCTCCCCATGTACACGGTAACCATCATTGCAGAATGTGAACAACTCACACTAGTGCACCACATTTCATAACAGGCTTCTGAGGTACAAAATTGTCAGATGGGAAGGATGCAAGGCACAGAGATTAAATGATTTAACTAATTCCCTTAGACTGTTTTTTGACAGAGCCAAAAATTAACTCAGAATTTCTCAGTCCGTGTCCAACATTTTAATCTCAGCATTAGCATTGTTTGAGTAACCTCTCTTCCCAGCACAGTGATTGTGGAAGCAATGGGCCATTGGGGATTGCTGTAAATATGTCCCCCCTCAAGTAAGGGCTTTGCATCTCTTCTTTCAATCTATGCACACACCAGGCACAGAAATACACACCAGTAACATCAGGCCTCCCGCTCTTGCATAAAGCACTAAACAATTTTTAATATATAGACGAGGCTTTGGCTTTCCTTTGAACCTGACAGATGAGACTTTCAACAGCACAACATCCAATAGGGTCAGACTGGGGCCTCGCTCTGCCCTTCATCACAGAGAAACTTTCCATCTACTATTTCCCTTGCTCCTGGGAGGTCTCCTACGCATGTTGCAGCTTCACCTGAGCCAGCTACAAAGCAAAATCTTGTGTGACACAACTGTGTGGCTCGGACCGTTTCCCTGAAAGTCTTGCATAGCATTAGGCATTTACAAGTTATCACGAAAAACCCCTGATCTGTTTGTTTTACAAGCCAGTCATTCAGAGAAACAGATGAGGGTTTGTTTAGTTGGGATAGTTCTAATTTCTTTCTGGATTAGTAACAAATGAACAGAAATGAACCTGCCAAGTGCAATCTCTTCAAAAGAGGTTCAGAAGTTGGTTTTGATTTTTTTCTAGTTCTTAAGCATGAAACATTGACCGCATAAAACTATAAATCACTGGATTGTAATGACAATAAAACAAGTCATATAATATTTTGCCACTATGCATACAGGAAAAGGTGACAGCTAAAAGGAGTCAACCTGTGCAGAAGCTGTTTCTTCATCCCTTTTCTTTGCACTATCCAGTAAAATGAATAAGTTTCCAGACTATCTTGCTGATATCACGTTCAAGTTTACTGAGCTTTTTTTGACTTGAACTATGTATCAGATCAAGAAATATTCTCTGAAATATTTGTGGAAACCTTTGGAAAACAATGTCCTGTTTTCATGATATCACATTCAAGTTTACTGAGCTTTTTCGCCTTGAGCTGTGTATCAGATCAAGAAATATTCTCTGAAATATTTGTGGAAACCTTTGGAAAACAATGTCCTGTTTTCAGTACATCTCCCAACATAGCAGTGGTTGTGTGACTCCAAGAGCCACAGCTCAAGCTCATGCTGATTTGAATAGTTTTCAACTAGTACCAGTATTTATCATCTAGTACAAAACCTGGTTTTAAAAAATTATTTTAAAATACTGAGATCCTGACATTGGTTAAACTGTTGCCAGTATAAGAACATGTAATAAAAATTATTTTAACCAATGTCAGGATCTCCGTATTTTAAACTGTTGCCAGTATAAGAACATGTAACAAGTATTTCTATAACAAAGATTTTATCAGAGAACAGATTTAAAAAAAAAAACCCAACCAACCAACCAAGAAGATTTTTATCAGAGAATAGATTTAAAAAAAAAACCCAACCAACCAACCAACCAACCAAAACCAGTAAAAAAATCAGAGAGGACCATATGTTTTTCTTTTAGTCATAATACTGCAAATATAACCTTGTCCAGGTCATGATTTGTATTTCTGGGAGCCCACTGAAAACTTACCACAACTTTCTGTAGCCTAACTTCTACAGTGGGTTTGAGAATACCCATTAACCACACTGAGAAAAATTAATGTCACACAGAAGGACACTTTGCAATGGATGAGCCTACAACTGGCTGAGAAGTTACTATCTTTGCTAATGTATGACAATTTTAACGTGGTCATTCTGGTGCAGCTGGGTTTTCACCCCTTAGGATCATGTCTGAGATGACCCCCAGCATTTTTCTGAAGTCATCTCCAGAAAACAAGAGGGTTACACAAGTGCTGGTTTGCTCTTTGTGATCTCCAGCAGCTAGTGAGAGCTCCTCAGAGGAAACATTTACACATCGGTGGGACGTGAAACTCAGGAACCACAAAATGACTTAATACAGGAGGAGACACAACCATCCCAAGTCCAGCCTGGGATTTTTCCTGAACCTACATACACACAGGGGCCAGACAGACCTGCACCCCATTGCATGGTGGGGCACGCTCTGCTTGGCAGGCTTACCCTTTCCTGGCACAGAAAGGTGCATTTCAGGTGGACTCGAGATCATTGTTTTAGCACCACATAATCATATAAATATTGATTTGCCTTCACTAGCTATTCTGCATTCTGCAAATTGTCAGCTACAGTACTTCAGGATACAGCCGGCTGCAACATCTTCAGTGCTGTGTAGGTTTTTTTTTTTCTTTTTTTCCTCAACTAAATAAGTTACATTGTAAAACCAAACTGCTTCAAAGGATGGTAGTGATTTTAAAGTTTTTGATGAGAAGGTTTCTGGGGACTGTGATGATTTCTCCAGCCAGTTTCAGAAAAAAAGACTAATGTCTGACCAGAAAATGGATGCTTCGACAGAATCCTGCTCCAAAAATGTGTCTGAAAGCATGAATGGAAAATGGTACCGGGGGAAAAAAAAAAAAAAAAAAGGCAGAAGGTAAAAAGTCACAAATTGAAATTGCCATTATTCAGCTATCTCTGCTTCTGGAAGCTATTATATGTGGACTAAAGAATGACATTACGAATCAATAAGTAATTACAATAAAAATATCAAAGAATACAGATCAAAGAACTTGTAAGTGCCCTCCAATAAGCTTAAATTAAATTCTCTTTTGACAATTACAGTTCAACAATACAGCAGAAATCTTATGCAATTCTATAATAATTTGTAATTTTGCAGTAGGTGGCTGTCAAATTTTTCCTTCTCTAGATAAATTCACCTCAAATAGATTGTTGCCAAAACACTTTTCTATTTTGTTTTATGTTCAGTTATCAAGAACCCCAAACGATCCATTCATTAGACTTAGCTAAATTATCCAGCATTGAAAAGGAACAAGGAAGCAACTCTATAACCTGTGAGATTAGCTATGACTAATAACTGGAATAGAAATTAAAGACGATGAACCACTGGTATGTGTTCCAACATATATGAAACCTACTATCTTATGTGTCACAGCATTTTCAGAATGATGCTGGCCAGAGAGCAACCCCTGATTTTTCAAAGGCACATTTAAAGACATTTATGTACAACATATTCTAAATGAGAAAC
>NW_010124634.1:0-14991 GCF_000699245.1 Pterocles gutturalis
AAGGAAGAAATTTTTTATGATGAAGGTGGCGAAACACTGGCACAAGTTGCCCAAAGAGGTGGTAGATGCCCCATCCCTGGAAACATTCAAGGGCAGGTTGGACGGGGGCTCTGGGCAACCTGATCTAGTTGAAGATGTCCCTGCTCATTGCAAGGGGGTTGGACTAGATGACCTTTACAGGTCCCTTCCAACCCAAACTATTCTATGAAGATAAGACTTTTTTTCAAACTAGAAATAGAGAGACCTTTACAAAGTACATAAAATTCCCACAAACAGGAATTTCAGGGTTCCATACCAAATCCTCTGCCATGGACTGTGCTCCAATGTCAATGGAGAGGCTGCTGAGTTGAGGGGGGTTCTGAAACTCACGGTAAAACGTCCCCAGGTCCATTGGAAGAATGTCATCTTTTGAAAATGCTGGTTTCTAGAATCAAAGATACTGCTGTTAATTCCCATTCAAAGACGCTGGCTTCCCTTTTTCCATAATCTCAGGTAAAATTATTACCTGCTCTCAGTAAACATCTTGGCATTACAACTGTTGCTGCAATAATGCAGATTAAATAACTGAAGAACAGCCATGATCTGTGCTTGTCTAAGCACTGGAAGAGAGCGTTTCCTTGGAATCTGGCTCCTTTAAGGATTAGAGAGGATGCCAAGCCCAGGTGTTGGTAGGGAACTGAAAGAGTATTTCATTTGTAGCTATTGGTTCTGAGTAGTAGTGTCTTTGCAGTTTTGGGACTGTCAAGCTCTAGTTTGGAGCTGAGAGTCATGGGTCTTTTCCACCCCCATTGAAAACTACTCTTACATCCTTTGCTATTGTATCAGCACCTGAAGCCCATCTAAGATGCAGGTGACAGCACTGATGAGGACACTTACAAAGTCAATCATAACAAAGTCATCATGGGTGTTCCCTGTGCTGCTGCCACTGGAGCCATCTGAGCGTAAGCTGCCTTGTAGAGGAGATTCAGTTTCTGGGGAGTCAGGAGGATTGACCTGCCAAGAAATCAAAGATGGTGAGTACAGATCTTACGATTATATCTGTCTGTCTGTGTATTTTGACAGTCTAGGGGCAGTTAGGAGGTTGGATAATAAACACAGGGGGCAGTGGCAGTGAACACATACTGTTATCTGCATGTCTAGAGAGCCCAAAACTCAACACAGGAGATTTCTTGAAACCAAACAAATCTGAATAACTAGTTCTTTATTCAAAAAACAAAGTGTATTCAAGGTAGGGAATAGCATGGATGTTGCATAAGGGATGCTGTGAAGGCACATATTATACCTCTGGAAGAGGCTTACCATGGGGTCGTTATCTTCCAGCTCAACATTCTTGGGAGCAAACATGGCAAAAGGAATGTCTAAGTTGGCCATGGTCACCTGAGGAGATTCAGCAAACAGAATTTCACTAAGATGCTCTGCTTACCCAGCACAGAAAAGGATATTTAAAGTCTTTGTTAGGCCTGCTAAAAATTGCCTAAGATCACATCAGCAGTTAGGTAGGAGGCTGATAACCTCATTTAAAAGGCATAAAAGGGAGATTGGCCTCAGCTGACCTAATGCAGACACATACCCTGAGGTGGAATTGCTTATATACATCTTGTGTAATATAGGCAAAGATTAACAAACTACTACAAATTCAAAAAATTCTTCTTCATCCATCCAAAAAGCCTAAAAAAACAGCCCTAGGAACTGGGCAGATCTCTAAGCTGCCCTAGTTGAGCTTAAAATACTTACTTACTAGTGATGGATTGGTCTACTGAACGTCCCTTCAAGGAAGGGAGGCTTGCCACCTTCATGAACCTGTGGTAGTGGCAGATTATTGTAAGACCTAAGCAGAGTATCAAGTCTTCTATATCCAAACAGGGTGTTGGCAAAGTGGGGCAAATTCAGTGGCTGTCACATCCCAAAAGCATTTTATGAAAACAAGCCTCTGACAAGATGCTGTAGGGAAATGCAGCAAGCAGGACTATGCACTCTGAGTCTCCAGGTTGCTTGTTCACGTGCTTTTTGCTCCTTTGTGTAGGAACAGATGTGAGAAGCAGGGTATTATGGTGCTATGATAAGATCTGCTAGTTACCTGGTTAACGGGTTTGTTGACAAAAGCTCCCACCTTCCGGATAAAGATGGTCTCCAAAAGGTCATGTGGGGAGCTACACTTCCCTTCACTGCTGTTTGATACTGTTTCTGTGTCCTCGCTGGGGAGGAAAATAGACTAATTAGTTACTTGGGGCACAAACAATATAGACAAATCATGTACTTTACAAGACTCCTTCATTTTTCTGGGTTTACTTCTAGTATTGGAAGAAGTACAACAGAAACATCTGTCCTCATACCACACCTTCCTCCTCAGTCATGAACACAAAAGAGGAGTGGGACACTTGTGGAATGAGATTTTTGTTTAAAGCTGGATGAAAACTACTTAGTTGAATGAAAAGCTGATGCCAACTGAAATAGGCTTTTCTTTTTGGAAATGGACTTTTAACTTCAGAATGTTCATGTTCACAGCAATTCCTGTTTATCACTATTATTTTTTTCAGTAATACAGTTGTCACAGGTAAGGACAAGAACTAGAATTGCATCTGTCACTCAGGTCACAAAGGTAGCAGTCTCATACATCACAACAGCCACTGCCAGTATGATTAATTCACTGCATGACTACTAGTTATTTCTAGGAGCTGTTTTTTTTTCATATAAGTATCCAGAACTTTAAAACAAAAGAAAAAAGGTTGAGTCTTCTGGCAAGAGGACTACTTAGATAGCATACCCAGGAAACTGCTCATGAAACTATGATTTTTGGTGTCCTCATAGCAATATGTCTGCTTAAGATATTTGACTTAGAATTACGTGACCCCAAGAGAGACTTAATGAGAAATAAATGTGGTGACAAAAAAAAAAAGAAGGATTTAATTAGCTCAGAGGGAGGTGATTTAGGACAATTTGAGGTTGCATTGTTTCCTTTCAAGTAACTCTGTGCATCAAGTTTCTTACTAAGCCAGTGAACAGATTAGCAGAAACTACAACTGGTTTTGGTAACAATTCACATTAAGTCTCTGGAGAATTCAAGACTCACTTGTGAACTTACTTCATCTTGTTGTTTTACAGTCAGCAAAAACAGATTAAAATAAGATAAAATTGATAGTAAAGTCGACATAACAGAAGTTGCAAAGATGTTACAGTGACTAGCAGGTGTAAGTAGATGGGCAAGATCATTGTTTGGAGAAAGGCTGAAAAAGCCCCAATCAGAGAAAGCTGCTAGTTGTTTTTGGGGATGGAAAGACAGTATCTGTGCTACAAACAATAGATAAAAAGGGGAAACCAAAATTTTACAGGATTACAAATGGGCTATCACAAGTGGTGGATCATCTAAAACCAACCTACCTACTAGAAGGAGTAGCAGCTGAGTAGTGGACTCCATCCAGTGGGGTGCACATCCTCTCTTGGTCAGCTTGAGTGCCATGTGCTGGCTGGCTAGGAGTTGGGGGAACTCCCCCCTCTTTGCCTGGACCAATCAACTGAGATGGAAAGGAACAGTCAAATTAGAGATCTCAAAATCAGGCCAACACCACAGTGCAATATAGAGCAGATTCCATCACGTTGCAACTAAGTTGTGGGGTTTTTGGCATGTGACTGGGCTCTAGCCCCCATGCAGCTAAAAGAGGTGACAAGTAGAAGGTGACCACCACAATGCAAACTCTTTTTTTTTTTTTACTCCATTCCTCTCCACTTTATGACTGCAGAGTTCTCTAGCCATAGGTTCTCTGCTTCAAGGAGACAAAGGAAAAAAAAAATCATGTCCTCTTGCTACAACCTCATTGCTCTCTACAGATTTCTCAGGAGGGAAAGTGGGGAGGGAGGTGCTGATATCTTCTCCTTGGTACCCAGTGATAACATGTGTGGGAATGGTTTAAAGCTGCACCAGGGTACGTTTAAACAAGATGTTAGGAAGCATTTCTTTACCAAGAGGGTAGTCAAACACGAGAACAGGCTCCCTGGAGAGATGGTTGTTGCCCCAAGCCTGTCAGTGTTTGGACAATGCCCTTAATAACATGCTTTATCTAGGTCAGCCCTGACTCAGCCAGGCAGTTGGACTAGATGATTGTGGTAGGTCCCTTCCAACTGAAATAGTCTATTCTATTTTACCATCACTGCGTCAGCAAAACTTTGTGTAGCAGCAACATCACAGGCAGAAAAAGACTTCAGTCAGCTTTGCTTATCTGTCTGATGAATGGGTGCAAAGATGACGATATGACTGTCAGTGTATATCCTATGTCTAGGCTACAGTGCTGGGCAGCAGTTCTGTAAGACAGCCGATGTTTGGAACTGGTGACATGCTGGTGCAGGCAAACAGGTCTGGTGCCTGTTCTCTTGGTGTAGTGTTTCCATGTGATCCCTACCCCAGTAAAGTTGGGGATGTTGAGGAGCCAATTCCCAGCTCCTGTGGAAGTTGTGCTTTCTATATATATCCTTTACACTCTTTTCACTCCTGAAAGACAGGATACCAACGCATGCACTAGTTTCAAGGCCTCTCTCAGATGTGCAAGTGACACAAATGGTCGCAACACCAGCCATGCTTGTTCTACCCTCTACAAGTACCTGGTGGGGGTGTGCAGCGTTCAAGCCACCAGCAAAGAGCACAGGATACCCCATGTCAGCTGATCCAACTCCCAGGGCAGCAGGCTGATAGGAAAGACGAGAGCTGGAAAGCTAAGAAAGAAGAGAAAAAACAAGAAGGGCAAAGGGAGAGGAGAGAGGAAGGGGAAGGAGAATGCCCCACAGTCTGAATAATCATCAGTCACTGAAGAAGGAACAGCGAAAGTCAGAGGCACAGCACAGTATTTCAGGCTGGCAGAAGGATGCTAGGTTTTCATTGGAATTAATAGTGAAGGTTATTACTCTAAAAAGTTCTTATTGCAGGGGACTAAGTCTGAGCCTAAGTCTAAGTCAGAGCTCTGTGTGTGACACTTCAGCAGCACCAATGCTGTCATCATTTACAGGGGTCTGAATGATGAACAGCACTTTTATTCACATGGGGCTAGTTAAGCTGAATGGAGCACTAATGGCTGTGCAGGTTCTAAGGATAGCAGCTATTAAGAGAAAACACTGAGCAATATGCAGTGCTACTTGTCTTTCACTAACAATCCTTGCAACAGCTGTTTTTTATTTAGGGGAGCTTGTTCTGTCTTTGGGAGACCTTCACTTGCAAAGGCATTTAAGCAGCCGGTCTCAATAATGTGCCTGGCCCATTTTGGGTTCACCAGCCTTTCCCATGCACAACATTCCACACTGTTAAATTTGTACTTTCCTGTATTTGCTCTGTCAGGCCGGATCTTTATCTGGCCATGTATAGCATATTCTGTTGACAACTCACTTGATGTGAAAAGGCCAGTCCCATCACTGGGACCTTCAAGGTGTCCGTCACCACAGGAGGAGGGGTCTGAAAATGTGCCTTTGTGACAGTAAAAACACACTGTGCACAGAGACATACACACAGAGGAAACAAGGAAAAAAGAGAGAGTGAGAGAGGGGGAGAGAGAAAGAGAGAGAAGGACTTCAGAGGAGAACTATAAAGAGTTGGATGAACTGAATGCTAGTGAAGAGGTTTGGGCTGCAGCAGCCACACCTACACTAGAGCAGAAGTCTCAGTACTCAGCACATTTATTTTGTAAAGAACAGACTGTTTTCCAATCTCAGTGAACCACTCAACACAAGTAATACTTTAGGTTCCAGTGACCACTGACAGAAAGTAACTGCCAGAGACTCTGTTCCACAGCTAATTAGAATTGGTACCAGCCAATTAGCAAGGAGAAGGCTGAGGGGATGCCAGAAAAAGCCAAGAGGAATTTTTTTTCCAGAATGTACAAATTATATGTATTTCAATACTGTCCATCCATACTCTTAATCCTCCAGCATTCTGAGGGATCATATCTTGGCAGGTCTGTGCTTTGCCCTTAGAATAAAGGACCCAGAATAAGGTGCCATTCAAACACACTGAGGTGAAGAGAACTCTGTCAACAGGAGTGATGCTCCAGAAGTAAACCCTGTCTCACAGAGGGTACTAATGCAAGAACAGCAATCCAAACTTGCTTCAGTCCCATACCTTCTCCCAGTCATTCTCCTACCAACAGTTTTAGGAAACCTTGATTTCTGGGTGTTACCTATGGTCAGACTTTCTTCTGAGTTTTGGGCTACTCCACAACACACAGATGTGCTGTGCAAGCTCATGGGGAGCAATTAACACCTATTCCTTTATATCAGGCAGGTTAGGCCTCATTTCTACTGAGAAGGCAGGCAGACATTTGGAGAATTTGCCTACAGAACCACACAGTTCATGATATTTTCCTACACATTAAGTTGTATATAGAAAGCTGGAGAAAGAAAACTTTTCCCCCCCCTCCCTTCCCCCCATTCTAATTTACTTTAGAGACCACTCTGCCAAGACAGCCTTACAATTTGAACTGTGGTAACAAAGACTGGCAGTTACTTCATAAATAAGTGCACAGCATATGGCAACTATGGGCCACAGGAAAAGCAAGAATGTAGGCTCATACTTAATGTGAATCCTCAAGGTTCATCTGGTTTCATAAAGCTTTTCCCCTCAGTGACAGCAAAGCTTCATGTCCCCTGGGGAAATGTCAACTTCAATGTATTTTCATACACTACGGCTGTTAAGTAACACTGGCATGAGCAAGCCAATGGAAATTTCCTTATGAAACTTTTTGCATTTAACCCATTTTGTGAAAAGGCAGGACACAACTTGGCCACAAACTCATGTCCTGAGCTGTGCACTGCAGAATAAGAAAAGCTTTATTCCATCAGACTTACCATGAGTGCTGGGCTGATTAGTTCAACATTGCCTGATGTCCTGTCACCCAAAATCCACTGGGCACAAAAATGCTTCCTAAGAAAAGCTCATTTCTAGCTTATTCACACAGCAGAATACATTCTACTTAACCAGTCATACTAGTTCCTCTGAGGCAGTGGGAAGACCCATAGCAAATTCTTTCAGTTTGGAACAGCATTCCAATTATATTTCATTTTATGTTTTACATTGACAGCAAAAGGGATTTAGAGTCTTTAGATTGTCTTTAAAGATCAATAGAGCTATCTGCTTGGCTGGACAACAAGACAGGACATTCCTGAATATTTAAAGCTATAGGACAGCTGCAAATCTGGACAAGTCTTCAAAATACAAAATTGTGGAGTCAAATATATAAGGACAGTAAAAGATGAAGGAATTGCAAGTTTGTTTTTTTGATATTCAGAAGGAAATGATCTGTTTATTTTAACATTGAAACTTAAATTTGCCTGGGTAGATGGAAGCACAGAGTATTAAGTCCCTAGTTCAATACTGTGACCCAATTTGTTTGCAGATACTTATTCCTGCTTCACCATCTAGATGGTTCAACAAATACGGCTTTTGTCTTTTTCCTGCTTTTCCATTCTGCAATGCAGAAAATATGACTGTGCTATAAGCATTTTCCTGGTATTCCAGTGTTTCTCTTTTAGTGTCAATCTGTTACCTCTACTTACGCTACCTGGCATCCATCTCTGAATTCCTCTTCTTGCAGTACCGTATGTGAATGCATAAGTACACTGCTATCCTCTGCAAGCACATCTCAGCCCAGCTACAGGAGTAGGCTCTTTGAATCTTTGAGTAATTCAGTCCTAGTCTCCTAGCATTTTGTTGACATTAGTTTCTAACTAGGTTTTAGTCAGAGTGTAACAATATAAATAACCCACGCATTAAATTTTAATGAGCAGCAGGAGGCCGCACACTACCCTAACAGGGATTGTTCTATCTAGGAGTAAAAAGAGCCTGGTTAATATTACCTGAGATGGAGGAGAGGTGGAAAAAGACGTGGTACACACTTCTTGGGAATCTTCTACTGAGGGGTATACTGCAGCATTGTCCTCACCAGCTCTAAAGCAGCAAGAAAAGTAAAGCTTTCTAACTGGAAATGTTCCTTAAATAAATAGTAAAACACACTGGGACCAATACTGCAGGGAAGGTTGAGAGTATTTGGGTGGAGTTGAAAGAAGAGTTATGAAAGGCTCTCGTCTACTTGGCAGAACTGAGGAAAACAAGGTATGAAAACCTGAATTTTCTCCAGGCGCTCCTCTTCTACCCCCAAATCGCAACAACACTTTCCTCTGTTTTTTTAACTAAAGGTTTTGTTATACCAGCTAATGCTACTGGCTTTGGTGTTTAAAAAAAACACTGTCAAACAATACCACTGGTCCCAACCTGAGTGTCATCACATGCATTTTAGAGAAGACACACCTCTGATCTACAAACAGAAATTAAACTCTGATCTCTCCCCTGGGGAAATATCTGGAGATGCATTCCTCTGGACACATAGCTCTATAGAGGGTTAACTGTTACACTTTCAAATTCCCAAAGACAACCTAGATTAAACATCCTTTGTGTCTAAGTGCTTCTGTAAGGAATTTGAGAAAATACTGGGGCTTGCTACACTCAGTCACTTAGATGTGAGGAGAAAGATGTCATCCTTCCTCATATGCTCAACCATGTCAATATGATTGACACTAATCCTCCAGTCTCCATTCCCATGCAGTCAGCTAACAGTGGAAAAGGCTCTGTATTTGGGCATAACTGATGCCTTTACCATGGCCCATGACTTCAACTCAGTAGTTCCTCACCTGTAATTGCAGGGATGCATGGGTGAAGAGCTGGGATAGGGACGGTCCACAAAGTGATCAATGATAATCCCCATGATAGGAGGGGTCCTCTCAAACTGCCTGCAAGGCAACAAGCAATGGTGTTATTAGCTTTTTCTTTCTATTCTCATCCGATTTCATGGTGCTCTTACAGAAAACCCTTGTGTCTGTTCATGGGACCAGAGCATCGTTACAATTCAGCCCTGCAACTCCAAGCATGCATCAACAATTTGGAGTTCTAGAGTCTGGCTTGGGGCTGCCCAAATATTCCCCTTGCTGCAAGACTTAAGCATGAGAGAGAATATTCTCCATGAAGGAGAATCTCATCAGGAAAGGATAAGCAGAAGGGAAAGATATAGGGGCTCATAATATGAGGGGTTTAATAGTACATTATTGTAAAACAATTTCTGGCATGATCACATTTTCTCACCTGGTTGACATGAAAGCGAGGTTGATTCTGTAGGCACAAGACAAAGTGATGGTGCCCACTGGGGTACCCACTGTCCCAACACGGACTGTCTGGAAACCTATAAGGTTAAGGAATGTTTATCAGTTTCACTGATTATTTATGTTCTGTACCTTTCTATTCTGAGGTTACATTATCACATTTCTATAGTGTTTCTGTTATCCCTTGCCATCTAAACTCCAAAGACGCATATAGAACCCATAACAAAACAGCAGCGCTAGGTTACCTTGCTGGTAGGATTCATCTAAAGACTTCGGATGTTGCTTCCTATCTTGGTCTAAAATATTGCTCTGAAGGACTTCTTGTTTTTGAGTAGATCATGATCTTGTTTACCAGTCCTGCCCCTTATCAACATATGTCCATATTCTTATTTCAGTTCTAGATCACTAGAGTCAAAATGGCAATCACCCTAGAATTTGTTAAAGTACCACCATTGTACTTGTCACCTTATGACACAACCCTTCACTGGCAGATCCAGATAAAAAGCATATGTAAACCTCAGACTTAATTTTCCTTATGGCACTTAGGAACAATAATAAGTGGCTAAGCCAGTATGGAAAATAGTTCTGCTCTAGATTTTGTGTGTTGCTTAAATCATACCTTCTCCCAAGCCACTCAGTTGTACTTCACCAAAATATATCCTGCAGGAAAAGTAAAAAGAAAAGGTATTAGGTCCATTTGGGACATAATGCTATACATATCTTTATTCCTTATTTAATTTTTATGAGTTGAAAGGCTGGAACTACTTTTCCTCTTTAGAGAAAAAAAAAAAACAAACCATGAGAAGTGGCTAGAATGCCCATCTCAAAATGTCTTCCAGCTACTTCAGAGGAAGACATGTTGCGAAAAAAGAAAAAGGAAGAGAAAATGGTAGTCTAATCAGAAATTTCTCTTAAAAGTTTTTAAGCCTCTGTGGCAAGTCTACAGTTCAGAGCAAAAAATGTGAAGTGATATAAACTTAATGGACAGGTTTTAGCCTAAAAGCTGATACTCATCACACAATATAAAAGATTAACCATTCTGTAGAAACCTGCCCTTAAGTGTATGCCACATCAGGAATGGAGGCAAAAATGAAGAAATGGCTGGGGTTACTTTTTAAGTTCTTAGCTGTGCAAATGGTAACAAACCTGAGATTTAGAATAATCTAAATTAGCTATGCAAACACGTCAAAGACTTTTCTCAAAGCCAGAAATGAAGACTGGAAAGTGATAACCATGAACCACAAACCAGTCAATCTCACAGGCTAAGCAGAGTTGAACTCACTAGTGGGATGATAAACTGCAAGGACTACAGGAAGTAGAGCTGAGGGTGCATCTTTAAAATGGAATAGCAGGAGAGTCTGAATCTATACTGCAAAAGCATGCACTGCAGTTATGTGCAACATAGGCATCTATCAAATACAGACCAGACACTAAACAACTGGATGCTAATAAGAAATTTAAGCATGGCTCGCATGTAGAATATTTGTACTCTTCTCAACATGGTAGGCAAACAACAATACTTCACAGCCTGTGCTTACTTTTTCTTTCAATGGCTCAGATGGAGGCTGTAAAGTGATGTATAGCCCAAAGGTCTCTTCTGTCACTGATCCATAGTAGTTAAATACAAATAATTTGAATTTATTATCACTCATCCCTTTTTACCACATTTGCAGTTGTACTGTGCAAATCTAGAGTGTCTGCTGTCTGTATTTCAAATGGGAAATTTCATATTCTGCTTTACCTGTACAGTATTACATATTCATGGCCTTGTTTCCTTGAGAGTCTGTAGGCTGGAGTTACCCTGGTTATAGCAAGCAAAGACTTCAGCAGTAGAGACAGCCTGTTGTATACGGTGTATGAAACTTTGATTTCTTTGTCACACCTATAGAACACAAAGGAAAAAATTAGTCTTCTGTTCCCAACTAAGTTGTTTGGTTTTGTTTGTTTAGGTTTTTAAACATTTTTAAAAATAAAAATTAGTCTGGGCCAATTGTTTAATGTCAGTTTTACTGCCAAAATGATAAAAGAAAGCTGTGGTGTGGCTACCTGTTACTGACCAACCAGTTAAGAGTCCTACTTCAATCTAGTCACCCATTGTAGAAGTAATTGCTGAAAAATGCCATGGAGCCTTCTACTGGACAGAAACATCTTTTCAGTATTAAAAACATTTGTTGCTACTGCATATATGAATTCTTGTATCTGAGGAAGCATAGTAGTTGTAATGGAAGAATGAAGAAGGAATAAAATTACTAGTTGTTTTTCTTGACACCAATATTAAATAGTTTGCTGCACTAGACAAAGAGGGGACTTCCCTCTGAAGACTTGCAGGCCATGCAGCCAATATGTGCTCATTCATCACCTTGGATGGAGCACGCTTCCCCATTTCATTAGCTAAAACAAATACACACAAAGAAAGTGTGAAGAATGCACTTACTTTTCATTCATTTCTAGACACCAGATTTCCAGCTCCATGGAGTCCCCCTGGATCACAAAAAGGATGGCAAAAAAAGGCTCATTTCAGAACACAAACCTTTTCACATCTCATTAATGATCAGCACCAGCCACACTTCCCAATGAAGATGCTTCTCCTGGCTCTCACTTTCTTGTAGTGCAACAGTAGAAAAAGGTATACTGGAAGTGTCACTGCACAATTAGATCACCTGAGGGAGTAAGTCCTCAGAATGGTTAAGTTCTTCATAGGGTAGGAAACTAAACTGTGCTGCTCTATCATTTGTGTGTTTGGCCTCAGGTATTTGCAGTGAATTGCTTCTGTTAAACAATATATTTATTTTCACTAGCATACTACCTAACTTCAGAAATTAAGATATATTCACATTGTCTTGGACTAAAGGGCAAGAGCTCTGGTAGGTGACTTAAGACTCAAGTAAAAAAAAATGGCATCTACTTTGACTCAGCTCTCACCTCTGAGGTTTTGAGAGAAATCTCCACACACATAGACCGTCCAACAGCGGGTAGTTGTCCTGCCAGGGCTTTCTTTGCTTCATGAGTAACCTCTGGTATATCTTTGATTGCCAAATTGAACTGCAGAATGAAAGATTATTCCATTTTTATTATTATTTTTATTCTTTGAAAAACTGCCTAATGATATACTGCAGACAGATTGATGGACCCATATATAACATACTAGGTCACTGTCCACTGAAATATGAAACAGAAAATTCCCAGACGGGCTTAGGCTTTTCATATTTGCAAACATTTCCTTGGCTGCTAATTCAAACATTTTTCTTGATCCTGCCATAAAAATAACATAATAATTTTCCCCTCGCTTGAGTCCTGTCTTCATCCACAGAGTATACTAAGTCTCTTCAATTTTAATAAAGCCCATTACTACAAAGTCCTGAACTGCACGGTTTGTCCTTACAAGCTTCTGTCAGAAAAGAACTCATCACCCCACCCCCAGCAGATCTTGGAAATGTACCTTAGCTGGCAGGACTTGCTGAGAGGTACCATTTATCTCTTCTCTAATCAGCCCTTAAGAGCCTAGAGTGACATGCTGAGTGTGAACAACAAAAAAACCACACCACCAACGAACATGTTGAATATAGTAGTTATTCTATGAATAATTATTATTGTCTGTACAAGACTGTAACAACTGCATTGTGTTCTCAACACACACACAAAAAAAAAAACCCCAACAGTTATGAAGTTGCTTTAAAAAAACATGACTTTACCCAGTCAGAGCCTGTTGGGGACGATGATGATCGGGTACAGATTTTCTCTCCAAGTCGGGCCTGGACAATTACTTGTACCGTCTGGAATAGAAAGAAAAAGATACATACTCATGTTCTGAGCTCAGCCAAGTCCTCAGTTCAGAACCTGAGCTAGACAAATTCCAAGGGAAAAAAAAAAATTAAAGGGCTGACCAGTATGTAGGGAAGTAGAGTTTGCTACACTAATCTTCAGGTCTCATCAATTTAAATTATTACATATAACAGGTAAATGTATTTCAGACAGAAAATCATTGTAGGCTGATTTTTCTCTGTAATAATGTGAGGTGACTAAGTCAATTTTGTGATCAGGAGTTGCAATTTTCAGTAATACTGAAACAAAATTTACAACTGTATCCTGAACCTGGACACATAAACGAAAGTCAAGTGAATCTGTACATTGATAATGCAGCCATTGTTGGGAGTATCTGCTTGCATCTATGTACCAAGGGTCGCCAAATTTTATAATTGCATATCAAAGTAATTCAAAAGAACATTCTGCTATTATTGCTTTTGGATGCAATATAAAAATTTAGATAGGCTGAAAAGAAAGAGTGGAGTCCAACAGAAGATACTACCTAACAGCTGGATGGTTAGATGTGCTGATAGGAGCCCAAAGCTGACAGAGGTATGAAGTGCCTGTAAATGATTCTACAGCAGGATGCTTGTGGGGAAGGAAGAGGATTTGAAGGTAGAAAAAGGGGAAAATATGTTTTTCTAGTTATTCAAAGGATCTCCTAAAGTTGACATCAGCTTTTCTTGCTTGGGTCTTTAGCAAAAACAAAAAAAACCCCACAAACCTCAGCCTTGTTACTCTAGCCACACCAAGTATAGCTTTTCTTAAACAGGAAAGAAGAGACAAATTTCCCACAGGAGAAAAAGTTACCTTTAAAGCAAAAAACTTGATGAACTTGTCCAGGTCCTTCCTGTCCTGGGAACTGAGATCAGTGTCCATTGCATATGGCAATCTGAAATATAGCACAGGTATGGGAAAGAAGTCTTCCTTCAGCTTTCTATTTGGATTTAAGATTTCAAAATATTTTGCCATTAAAGGCCACCTCAGAACAAGTGATAAGGACCAAAGCCCTCTGCCTGTCAAAATCCTAACGTGCTAGGAACTTTGGGGGGTGGGTGTGAGGTATGAACGCATGTGAATAGCTTATCTGGTCAGTGCAAAAGATGCTAGAAAATAAACAAAAAGGGAGTCACAATTAAAACTGAGTACAAGCTGTCCGATTTTGCTAGCTTAATTAAAAAAAAAAAAACCCCACAAAAAAACCCCAAAGCATCCCAACACCACACTGACTGGATTCTATACCATGCTATCCATCAGACATGGCAATCTCTGCTTCAGAAATAATCTATCTTCAGTTATCAGCACTGGTCAAAACCAAGTCAAATTGTTTTCTTGAGTCTGAAATTCTAAAAAGAGTATTCCTGTGGTATTTCAGCAGATATTGAAATCTATAGAATACACTGAATGGGTGAATGGGCTACACCACTGCTTTACTTCCAACAAATAGTACCTGCAGTAAACCTGCATAGCTCCAAATTTAGCTACAACCAACTGAAAAGACACCCTTTTGCCAAGGGATAGACCAAAATTCTCTGTTGAAAGTTCTGACAACAAATACTTAGGTCCCAGATTCACACTGCCTTGTTTTTCAAAATACGATTGTTTCTAGCAATACGATGAACTCGCACAGTGCCTGATGCGAGGCAGGCCAAGGCACTAATCAGATTTCTACCACCACCATCTCATGTGGCCTGGGATAAATCACAGGATTCCTGTCTCAGTTTCTTCATGTGTAAGTTAATAATCATATAGAGAACGTGGGGAGGAATGCCTTAATTAGCAGCATTCATTGTACTTTTTGCTCATAAGCCTTCAAAGTATTAATTCACTCTTAATTCCTGTTGCTATTTGTGTTTTGAGACAGCTAATCAGCCTGAAGCAGCTTGTCAAACATCACGTATTTACGGAAGGCGCTGCTCATCACAGAAATGTTGGCGGGCTAAGGTCAGTGAGCACGAGTAGCTGCTGTGCACAGGGTTACTCTATTCCGTGTTCAATCTTTAAGCAAAGACTGGACTTAGAGCAAGGTACACTATTTATGCAAATTAAAACTCAGCAGGA
>NW_010124634.1:15022-19582 GCF_000699245.1 Pterocles gutturalis
AAGGGGCTACTAGCCCTGCTCACACAGAAAATATCATATAATTTTTAATGACTACATACATTCCTAACTTCTATTCAAAATATCTCACTTAATAGCAGTAAATGCTTATTTTAAGTAATGCTTTAGGAACATCATCCAAGAAAGGCTGCTGAATAAGAGTACTGCAAATTACAGAGCATTTTATAGAGAAGAGTGCTGCTTTCTGAATGACTTGATAAAAAGAAAGCTGGACATCTAATATGGTTGAAAGTTCCTAGGCTATATTCATACTGCACCTCCTAGCGCTGTACTGTTCCCATTACAAATTAAAATTTAATTTGGGAACTAACAACACAAGCAATTCAACATTAGATGCATTATCAAATTATCCCTTGGATATTTTACCTCCTCATCAAAAGTACTCTACTTTCTTTCCCTGCCTTTACCTCTGCTAGACAGAGATTACTGATTTTCTGCTGTGGGAGGGATGCAAAAGGAAGTCAGGATTAGCCAGGTGTTTTAATGATGCAGCACTCTAAAAAAAGACAAGATTTTAGTATCGACACTTCCCACTACAAAAAAAAAAAAAAAAAAAGGTGAGAATGACCTGTTATTATCCTTTTGACTTAACTAAGTAAAGCACTGTAAGGGTTGAAGGTACCTGAGATCTACAACAAAACCTGGCTGATGGGGCAATAAAATACAGCATTAAAAAAATACATCTTTTTCTCAGTGAAGAGAATGCTGACATTTAAATACCACTAGAAATCAAATTAGCTTTTAATGTGAAAAGAAGCAAGAGGGCATTTCCACCTGACCCCTGGAGAAAGCTGCAAAGAAGTATCTATCCTGAGGTTGTAGGAGAGCTGTCAAATAAAACACGTGTCTTATGGGGCTGGAAAAGTATTCTGGTATCAGCTATTGCAAGACATTCCAGAACTAATGGAAGGTGTTAGGCTCACTGGTCTGTTAGGAAAGGAAACAAAGCAGATCATCAGCGTGGTTCTCTGTGCAGTGTAGGAATTAGTTCTAATGACTATATACCCAAATATCTCTAGAGAGGAGAGAAATGGCCACCAGAGCCATGCCTTAGATTAGGGTTCCAAGAATGAGACCTTCACGGTTCTGCCCTGCTGCAGCAGAATCGGGATTCTTCCTGCAAGATCTCAAACTATCTGTAACATTCATGAAACATTTGGCCATTCATACTCTTACCTCTCAAGCTCTAAATGCCAGCAACAGTTGACTCACTAGAGCCTACAGTAGAGCAGAAAGTATCAGGCAAGGTTTCTTGTCAGGGATTTATAATTTCACGGGAAAACTGGGACCTTGGAACTCAGCTCCTGACATGTCTAAGGGCTGCTATCTGATGACCACCATCTCCTCATTTTTGCAGGAGGGCCTCTGGTGATAACCTGAGATCTGCTAAGGCTTGACAGTGTTCACCTTTAGAATCCTTCTTGATAAGAGTCAAGACTGGCCTAGAATTACAGAAAACATTTTATTTATAAAAATGCTCAGAACCCTCAGGTTAGCTGCCAGCAGCTGACCTGAACAAGAAGGTAACTATTTAAACTTAGTTCACCAAACTCCTTCAACTTCTCAGGTCCTGTAGGTTGCAACGCCAGCATGGCTCCTTGTTAAGTGACAGTATCCTGTGCCTTCCTTAGCTCAAGGAAGACACTGTCTAATTTTACACTGAATAACAACTAGAAGGAAATAACCTTTGGTCTAGGTTAGAAACCCACAGGTAACTGATTCACCCTCAACCAAGTAGTCCCTTAAGTAAACTGACGCCTCACTGCTTTAGCCTTACAGAGGCTGTTCACAGCTAAAAACAAGCATCTTGGCCACGCAGCTTTTTGCTTTGTCTCCCTCTTCCTGCAACATCCATTTTCATACTATTGCCTTTATTTATATACCTTTGTTTCCACTTTCCTCTAAACAGAAACACCAGAGAGAGATGTTCAAAGGAGGACTGCTGCATGTGGCTCTTTTGACTAAAGCCTTATTCCTTCTCACAAGTTATGAGGCATAGGAGAATACTAGACTTATCCAACAGTTTAACATCTAAGTGTTACACACTCTACTGGTATTTATTCTCTGTCTCCACGGAGAAGGACACATCAGCGAAGGCTGACAGCACTCTATTTGCATGATGCAACGAACTGCAAGAGCCCTCCCCTTTGTGCCTGGGCACAACCCAGAGAACTACAGCTACCAGCACACCATGCTCCAGTCTGACAGCAGCCTCGCTGCCGGCAGAAACCTGTAACCCAGGCACACAACAGGTGCCTGCTAACACCTGTGAATACTTGTATTACAGTATGTGTTTCATAGGTGGGAACTGAGCGTGTATGTCTGCTTGATACTCATGTACATAAACTGGAAAGGAGCAGAAGCACCTGACACGTACCAGGTATTATAACTGCTGCTGGGGAAAGCATACAGGCTGCTTCCATCCCTCCTCTGAGATTTCACTCTGAGCCATTGCTGCTACAACTTAAAGCCATTGTGCTTTCATTTCTAACAGATACCAATGCAAAATAATTACTGATGGTTCCTATCCCAGAGTGAAATTAAAAAGAGCAGAGGGAAGAAGAAGGGCTGTTGCTGTAAGGAGAGGGCTGTGGACAGCGGACAGCTCTCATTCCAGGTGTATGTTCCTGGTTACCTGACTGTGCGCACCCAGACCAGGCTCCTTGTCCCTACTGCTCTTCCAGAACTTCTTTGTTAATAGAGGACCCAAATCCGATCTCTGAGGGTGTCCTATGTGAAGCTCCAGAAAAGCCTCATTGAACCATGCAGATGAACAAGCACACAGAAGTTTCTGAAGCTTTTAACAGAGTGCCTTCGATAAACAGGCCTGACCGCCAAGAAAGCTTTCCTAGTACATCCCCTTCAATGACCAAGGAGCTTCATTACAAAGAGGTATTTTCAGCACATTAATAAGTATCTACAAAAAGATCTCCATAAAGGCAGTGCTATGTTTCAAGTCTGGGCCTACAAGTCAAACTCCAGTATCCTACAATTACATAATATTAATCTTCATTTCACCTTCTTAGTAGGTTAGTCAGAAACCTGGGGAGAGGCAAGGAACAGTTCTAAATTTTAAGGTGTGCCACACTCATTCTTTAAAGTTTATGGATTTTTTTTAAGAGAAGACTAGAATAGATTCTAGCATAAAAACTGTTTTGCATAATATAAATATTCTGATTAAATCAAAGGCTCTGTAGTTCACTATATGGTTAAGTTTTCACTGATGATCAGGAAAAATGTTTACTTCATAATTGATAAATGATTTCCCAGCTTCGGAAATACCTTACTAAAGGTGGCACTGCCAGCTCCACTGGCTTAGAAACAAAATTAAGTAATTCCTGTTGACCGGCAGTTAAATTCTGTACTTCCCTAAGGTCTAAAAATGGTGTCAGTTCAAAGGTCCATCCTCTCATTTTCTTTGTCAGGCCAAGTATACAGACTAAACTAGAGTCTGCTTCTATGTATCCTGTACTACAACCAGTAATGTAATCACCATGTCTCAACTTCTGCATGAATACATGTTCAGAAAAGTTGCAATTATAAAATATCATTTAACCAAAATAAGGTGATCCTGGATGATCCTTCTGTACATCTAAATACAGCCTGCCTCATCTGAATGACTTACTTCTTGCCACAAGAAGGAGGGTTCCACCAGGTCAGGCCACTCCTGCAATTATTTGGAGATGCTCTAAACTTCATTTGCATAGCCAACTAATTTTTGGCTAAGGCAGTAATTTACCATCTTTTTCTCCCTTACAACGTGCCTAGTCACACCACTTTTCATAGAATCACAGAATGGTTGGGTTGGAAGGGACCTTAAAGATCATCTAGTTCCAACCCCCCTGCCATGGGCAGGGACACCTCCCACTAGCCCAGGTTGCTCAAAGCCTCATCCAGCCTGGCCTTGAACCCCTCCAGGGATGGGGCATCCACAGCTTCTCTGGGCAACCTGGGCCAGTGCCTCACCACACTCACAGGAGGAAAACTCTTCATAATATCTAATCTAAATCTCCCCTCTTTCAGCTTAAAACTGTTACCCCTTGTCCTGTCACTACACTCCCTGATAAAGAGTGCCTCCCCATCTCTCCTGTAGCCCCCTTGAAGCACTGGAAGGCAGCTAAGGTCTCCCCGGAGCCTTCTCTTCTCTGGGCTGAACAACCCCAACTCCCTCAGCCTTTTGGGATTTGTAAGTAGGCAGTTTGCAGGCTTAGTCCAAAGTGTCCCTTTTCTACCTGTTCACTGACACGGAAGATGTCTCTGCTGCCACTGAATCGATGGCAATGACGCTGGCAATGCCCTAAGAGCCCCAGCTCTAACAGCAAAGCCACCTGTGATGATCTGTAAACCCCTCATCTTTCCTAACAGTCAGCAACTCACACGTTACAGGAAAACTACACAATGGACGGGGAGGTCTGAAGTTCTACTTCCAACAGGCTCTGAAGCTTTTTGATTTTAAAAGACAGCGCTTGGAGAGATTTCAGCAGGCCCCATCCTTCCCAGTCCCCACTGACACTCCCCAGCCGTCAGGAAAACAGAGCCCAG
>NW_010124635.1:0-2376 GCF_000699245.1 Pterocles gutturalis
TCCGGGGTGGGATGGGGCAGAGCCGCTTGCATGTCGGTGCTGGATAAATCTTGGAGCGTGAAACGGCATCTACCGCTGGATGGACATGAGCAGGCTGATGCGTGTCCTGGCCACGATCTAATGAAAGTGGTAGCCCACAGCCCCTTTGCTCCCCCTGCAATCTCAGCTAGCCACCTTTTTAAAGAAAGTGTCAGTTGTCCCACACCACCCTGGAGCCAGCCGCATTTCAACCCCGGGTGCAGCTGCTCCTCTCTGGGAAAGCAGCAAGTGCAGGTACAGTCTGTGCCCCTCCTGCTGCCTGCGCTTCGGTGGATGGGCAGCTGTGTGTTATATTAAGAATTTTTAATGGATACAGCTCTAGGCAGGTGTCACCAGCTAGAAATACAGAGTTCCAGGGAGAGCAGGAGGGAGGATGAACCACAACTTCAGCAGCAGGTGCAAGGCAGAAGCTTGACATTTCTGTAACAGCAGCAAATTGTGTGTTGATTGGAGACATATAATTGTCTTCCCAGGGAGACGGTGAGTGGCTGTGGCTCCCTGCCTCTCGGCCAAGCGGAATCACGCCGTGCTCGCGCTGCTATGTGGTTTTGGTTTTGCAGAGCTGTCCTTGGGCAGCGAGAGGGGAGCCCTTGCGCTCCTGCACCACCGCAGCTCTGGCACCCCGCTCCCTGGGCAGCTTTTGTGCAGAATTGGGAGGGAGATAGGTTTATTCATGGTGGGAAAATCCTGTGTCACTTCCAGACCACTGGACCCGTTGGAGATGATGCAGGGGAGATCCAATGTCCATGGCAGCAGTTTTACATAGAGCATTACAAAAAACTTTAGCAAACCTGATTTCCAGCTCTGTGAGCAGAAGAACACAGGTAAAACAGGTTAAAAACTGGGCTCCAGCCTGGGGGCTTCTTTCTGGTCTTATGGGAGTGACTTCAACTGCTACCTGGCGTCACGGCACAGCCAGCACAGGGGAGGCTGAACGAGGACCTGGCTCTGCAGCCTGCGTGGCCCCGCAGACCAGCTGGGGTGAAGGCACATGCCTTTCCTTTAAAGGCGATACAGCCACTGACCTCTGCCACCCAGTGGGAGTGACACTGGCGGGGGCGGGGAAAAAAGCCGGCGCTGGGGTGCCACCAGCCACCTCGGCGCTCTTCAGTGGCTGGGTGTGCAGGTGCTGATGCGGGGCTGGGGGTGATGCAGCCCACCTCGCTGCCCGCTGCACTGCTAATCCCCCCAGCTGGGGACTGCTGGCAATTGGGCTGGCTTATAGCCAGAGCTGGTGACACCCAGCAAGCCAAGCTGTGCTGGGACAGGACACAAAGACCAGAGCTGTGGGCAGTGGCCACCTTGTGCTACCCGGCAGCAGGGGAACAGCAGGAGCAGAGCTGCTCTCACCGTGCAGCAGGCAGAGGATGCCTACATGCCTGCCAGGAGCTCGTTATGGGTCCAGCTTGGCCTCAGTTTAGCCTTCCCCACTGCGAACTCCCTTCCCCTGGAAGCAGGGAAGCTGCGTGCCCTGCAGTGAGCAGCTTCCTGCCTGGCTTCACCAGGATACATCTCTGCACCTCTGTGACCACAACATGTGAGCATCACTCTGCAGGGTGCTGTGCAGCAGGAGCAGCTTCCAGCACGCTTGCAACAGCCTCTCATCTCTTGGGGCAGTGGGGACTGCCAGGTGTCACAGCTTTGGTACGTTATATACATGATGAGCTGTCCCTCCTCGGTGCACTGTGCTGCTGGGGAAGGAGGGATGGAGGAACATATCTGACATGGATGAGATCTGTGATGGTTCTTCATTCACTCCAAGGTGAGAAACCAGCCCTGTGATGGCTCAGTTTCCTGCACAGAAATGTCGGTGGTCACTGGTAGCTGGTTGTCCCCCTGCCTTGGGGTCAGAGCTAGTGGCTAAAGTCATGCCGCAGAGCGCTCGGGACGCTGAGCCTGAGCTGGTGCGGATAAGGACCTGGGGTGTGATATCATACAGAGGGCAGCGTGACGAGCAGCGGGAGGGATCAATGCTGGCAAACGCAGGGTGTCCTTTGCTCTGCTGTCCCCGGAGCAGTGGCCAGGGACCTCTCACTGCCACTTCGAGCAGCCTTCGGGGGCTAAAGTCATGCCGCAGAGCGCTCGGGACGCTGAGCCTGAGCTGGTGCGGATAAGGACCTGGGGTGTGATATCATACAGAGGGCAGCGTGACGAGCAGCGGGAGGGATCAATGCTGGCAAACGCAGGGTGTCCTTTGCTCTGCTGTCCCCGGAGCAGTGGCCAGGGACCTCTCACTGCCACTTCGAGCAGCCTTCGGGGAGGCTCCGCAAAATGTCCTCCAGGTTCTGCTTGTCGGCTCGGATCTCTGCCAAATCGCTCTCGACCGCCTGGATCTTC
>NW_010124636.1:0-1158 GCF_000699245.1 Pterocles gutturalis
TTTGTTTTGTTTTGTTTTTTTCTTCCTGGCTTTCTCCCTTTCTTTTCAGCTCGGTTCCTACCCCAGGTTACGCGAGGAGACGGAGCGCATCGTCACCACGCACATCAGGGAGCGCGAGGGGAAAACCAAGGACCAGGTGAGCTCGCGGGACCTCTTCCTCCGCTCGAGAGCATGGAGAAACGCCGGCGATGATCCCAAAGCTCCCTCTCGCGGCAGCGGGGCTCCGGCATCGGTCCCCGATGTCCCCAAACACCAGCCTGGGGCTCTGGGGGTGTTCATCCCTCCCAGGGGGGCTCCTGACGTCTCCCCCTCCTTCCAGATCCTGCTGCTGATCGACATCGAGCTCTCCTACATCAACACCAACCACGAGGACTTCATCGGGTTCGCCAAGTGAGTCCTCAACCCGCGGCACGGATCCTTAAAATATTTTTTATCGAGGTCCCGACCCCAGTTTGGGGAGGAGGCGAGCAGGTGACGTGACCCTGTTGGGGTCCCTGACGTAAAAACGGGAAATTCACCCAACCGACGCCTTTTGCACCCACATTTGGGACGCGGGAGCTCCGCTCTGCCCGTTTCCTCCCCGCGGCGTTCCGTCACGGGACGGGGTTCGTTAATTCTGCTCGTTAGGGCAGGCAGCGGGGAAAAGCCAGCATCGGGTCGTTAGTGCCCACCGGCAGGAGTGCTGACGATGAATTAAGGTAATTAAGGCCGGTCAGGGGGATTTTCCGAGCCCCCAGCCGCGCGGAGGGAAGGCGACAAGACCCATCCGGTCCCCGCGGGGCGGCCGGAGCGGCACAGAAACATCTCCCGACCCTTCGAGCACCTCCCTCGCCATCCTCTGCCCCGGGACGGGAGCTCTCCAGCTCGTCCCTCTGCCCTCGGGATTTTCCATCGGCACAGCCCCTAATCGGGCGATTTAATTTTTCGGAAATGAAGATTTCCCGCACGGAGCGGAGCTCCTCGCCCTTTTATCCCACCCAGACCCCCCTCCACCTCCCTCCTCTTCTGATCCACGTTCTTCCTCTTTTATTTTCTTTTTTTCTCTCCTTTTTTTTTTTCTCTCTACTTTTCACCTTCATTCACAGCTCTTTCCTCTTCTCCTAACTTCTCCTCTTTTTCTTCCTTTCACAACCATCATCTCTCTCTTTCCTCCGGATT
>NW_010124637.1:0-1574 GCF_000699245.1 Pterocles gutturalis
TGTGTCCCCCCCCCAGCTCACCTGGCAGCCACGTGCCCCGCGCCCAGCAGCAGCACGGCGAGGAGGTGGAGGTACAGCGTCACCAGCGACTGCACCGGCAGCACCAGCACTACCACGCACACCACCTGGCCTGGGGACACAGGGGACAGGGGACAGCGTGAGACCCCCCCGCCAGGCAGACCCCTCTGCCAGGGGACAGGCAGCGGGGGACATAACAACTGGGGGACAGCCCTGTACCCAGCGGGTGACAGCAGGGGATGGGGCGGTGAGACCCCAAAGATGGACAGCTCTTGGGGTGTCCCCTCATGTCCCCAGATGCAGCCAACCCTTGGGGTGTCCTCTCATGTCCCCAAAGATGGACAGCCCTTGGGGTGTTCCCACCCTGTCCCCAAATGCAGCCAACCCTTAGGGTGTCCCCTCATGTCTCCAGATGCAGCCAACCCTTGGGGTGACCCCACCATGTCCCCAAATGCAGACAGCCCTTGGGGTGTCCCCTCATGTCCCCAACTGTGTCCCCAAACACAGACAGCCCTTGGGGTGTCCCTTCATGTCCCCAAACACAGCCAGTCTTTGGGGTGTCCCCACCCTGTCCCCAAATGCAACCAACCCTTGGGGTGTCCCATGTCCCCAAACATAGCCAGACCCTTGGGCTGTCCCCTCATGTCCCTAGATGCAGCCAACCCTTAGGGTGTCCCCACCGTGTCCCCAAATGCAGACAGCCCTTGGGGTGTCCCCTCATGTCCCCAACCTAGGAAGAGCCTGAGTGTCCCCCATGTCCCCACTGTGGCCATCCCTTGGGGCAGGCCCCCGTGTCCCCAAGCTGTCCAACCCCGGAGTGTCCCCTCATGTCCCCAGCCAGGTCATTCCTTGGCGTGTCACCTCGTGACCCCAAACCTGCCCATCTCTGGGATGTCCCCTCATGATCTGAGCTGGGCCATCCCTTGCATGTCCCCTCATGTCCCCAAACCGGTCCATCCCTTGCATGTCCCCAGTCCTGCCCATCCTCGTGTCCCCTCGCTGCCCATCCCTTGGGTGACCCTCGTGTCCCCAAACCTGTCCACCCCCGGAGCGGCCCCAACCTGTCCAAGCTCTGGTGTCCCCTCGTGTCCCCAAACCTGCCCATCCCTGAGGTGTCCCCTGCTGTCCCTAAACCTGCCCATCCTTGAGCTGTCCCTGTCCCCAGCCTGTCCATCCCTTGGGTGTCCTCTGCTGTCCCCAAACCTGTCCATCCCTTGTATGTCCCCTTGTGTCCTCAAACCTGTCCACCCCCAGGGTGTCCCCAACCTGACCAAGCTCTGGCGTCCCCTCATGTCCCCAAACGTGCCCATCCCTAAGGTGTCCCCTGCTGTCCCTAAACCTGCCCATCCTTGAGGTGTCCCTGTCCCCAGCCTGTCCATCCCTTGGGTGACCCCTTGTGTCCCCAAACCTGTCCACCTCTGGGGTGTCCCCAACCTGTCCAAGCTCTGGGGTCCCCTCATGTCCCCAAATCTGCCATCCCTTGGGGTGCCCCTGCTGTCCCCAGGCTGTCCATCCCCTGGGATGTCCCCAGCCCCCTCATCCCCCTGGGTGTCCCC
>NW_010124638.1:0-17158 GCF_000699245.1 Pterocles gutturalis
ACGGGGCGGCTGCAGACACGCCGAGGAGCTCCTGCTCACCTCCGGAGACAACGATGGGCACAGCCAAGGGGTGGATCCTGCTCCTCCTCCTCCTCCTGGGAGCCACGTCCGTTTTAGGTGAAGGTTAAACGTTTCTATTCCCGTCACCGCGCCGGCCAGCATGAAAGCACGTCCGCCGGCGGGTGCTGAGCCAGCAGACACGGGCTGGACACCGATGCCGGGCGCTGCCGTGGTGTTTGCCCAGACAAATAACTTCCAGATGAGGGCTGGTGCCCATCCAGCTCCCAGAGCATGGGCAAAGCCTGTCTGCGAGTCAGCCAGCTTCTGGTTGACCAGGGATGAGCCCCGCTGCCCATCTGGTGTGATGGGACCATCCCTGCCTGCAGTGTCCAGCACGCACCCCAGGTCCCAGCCCAGCGCCCCTCTGCTCGGAGCAAACCCACCCCAACCAGTACCTTTTCCATCACCTGAGCACAAAACATCCCCAGCCTTCGAGCCAAGCCCTTGGGAAGAAGCGATGTTGCTCTTTTCCCCGAGAAGATGCTCAGGAGCAGCAGGATCTGGTGGGTCTTGCAGAGAAAACATGTTTGGAGGCTCTTTGGATTTGTTTTCTGAGGCTATGGAGGAATTTTGCCCTCAAATGCTCTGGCCGCTCGCCAAGGGAGAGTCAGTTTGTCACTGGGGAGATGTCCAGAAGCCCTGCTGAGCCCCCAGTTTATAATGAGACTGGTCCCAGTGAGCACCCCGACCACCAGCTCCCCTCAGGCACCTCCAACAACCAATCTCATCCACCTCGGGTTCGTTTCTCCCCATGCAGGGAGAGGCAGGATGTATTTTACACCTCCAGCTATAAAAAGATGATTCGATCTGAGCTGCTTCAACACAGAAAGCTCAGATTTTCTTGGGCACGGAGGAAAATGGCAGATTTTTATCATACCTGAGCCGCAGCGATGCTGTGGGACATCTCCGTCACACACTTCTCTTGGCATCTCCTGCACTGCATCCCACCGGAGCTCTAATCCGCCACAACCCAAAGGGAAATCTGAAAAAAACAAACTTCAGGTTGCCCAATCCCTTGAATCTAATTAATTCATTATTAATCTAATTTAACCTCTAATTTCTTGACGCTTAGGTCAAAGGCTTCTGAAACCAGCCATCAGCAGGATCCAGATCGGACAGAAAACCTTCAGCCCGCTGGTCATGCTCAGCTTGGAGAGTAAGTGATTTCCCAGCTCGGGTGGCTTTCCGTCGCCGGGACAAGGGGTGTTTGCACGTGTTTTGGGTTTTTTTCCAGCCTTCATTTACAACTGAACAATATTATTTGAGTAGATGAAGACATTTAGGCAATGGAAGAAATGTTAACCATCCGCAACCTCCTGTAGGGTTTTGGCTATCGCTGACACACGCTGTTGGCTCCTTTCCTGGAAAAGTGAAGGTCAAGTGCATGACCACAGCCCTGAATCCTGCGGGAGGCACGCAGGGAGAGGGCGAGGGGAGCCCAGGGATGGGCGAGTGCATGCTCCGACCTGCCTTTCCCCTGCCCCGCCTGTCCCCACTCCCAGGGCAGGGGACATCGGTGACCCGTAGAGCTTGCTCTGCTCGTTAATCCCCAGGAGATACCCCAACCCCTCAAGCTTTGCTGCCCAGGGCTCAGGATTTAAATTCCAGCCGGCACTGGAAGGGCTGGATGCGCTGATGCCATCGCTGAGGGATTTGGGGACTTTCCCAGCCTCCCGTCCCCTCTCCCAGCAGCTCTCTTAGCCACTGGGAAAAATCAAAGCAGCAAAAACACGGACAGAGAGACATCCCCTCCACCTGCTGAGAGGTATTTTTAGGAAAACTACCAGGAAAATTGTTTTTTCCGCAAAGTGGATGGCTCAAGGCAGTGATGCTGGGGCTCACATAGCAGCGGGGGACTCCTGCTTCCCTAGGGAGAAATAAGGCAAAAACTTGAGGTTTTGACCAATGCAATTGGAAACGAAAGTGTCTGCCCTGGCAGTAGTGAGCTGCAAACTCACTTTTTACCTCCAGGAGAGGGTGTGCCAAACCTGGTGGGGTTGAGCCTGGCTCAGGGAGCAGGCAAAACCTGCCCAAATCACCCCACACATCCTCTGCCCGCAGGTACCCGGAGCAGCTCTCGCAGGGGAGGCCCGACCTTCGCCTACGCCAGACGCAGTACGTTCCTGCCGGCCGCTGCTGGGGGGTAGCCACGTCCCTCCCCACGTCCCTGCCAGCCCTCGAGCCCCTCAGCTTCTCCCCCTGTCCTCCGCTTGCTGCTTTTTCTGCTGTCGAGGTGCTACCAGAGTCATTCAATGGCATTTTCCACCACAGGATGCCTCTCCTCCTTTTTTATCACCACCAGCCCTGCAGATTAAAGCAGCCAATGCCAAACAAGTTTAGGATCTTACCGAGACCTCACTTTAATCTGTTACATGTTAAATTTTTGCTTGGGGCAAGTTCAGACAGGCATTTACCCATGTGCCACCTAGGAAGGGACCACATCCCCAAGGCCACCTCCTCCTGCATCCCCCAAATTGCTAAAGAAGGTCAATGAATGCACCCTCAGGATGATGAACCGGAGATGCCGATGTGCCAACAGATTAAAAACTCACCCATCTAAGCCAAGCCCTTGCTCCAAACCAGACACGATGCTCCTGGGGCTGCTCTCAGATGGATGGGCTTTTCCAGCCACCTGCTTTTGTAAGGCAGAGCTTTGTTCTCAGGCATCGCTATTGGAACCATCCAGCCGTGTGCCTGGCTGCCTTTCTAGGAAATAACCCAACCCGGTTATTACAAATCTCATTTTTCGATACTTTAGTCGCAAGCACATCCCCGTAAACATTATTAGAACATTTGAAAATAAACCCAAACCACAGACTTGAAGTAGATCTCATCCATTCCCAGCAGCTTAAATTAATACCATCTAATAGCAGCCTGGCTAAAGAAATTCCTTTAGAAACCTAACCGCATATTCAACTCCCAGTAAACCCTCTTTGTGTTTTACCAGTCAGCTGGCCCCTGACACGCTCAGCCCGCTCGGTAGCATCTCAGGCTTCTGTTCTGCACGCAGTAAAACCAGTGCTCGCAATAGGACCCACGCTTCCTCTATAGAGAACACATGCTGAAGCACGGTTAAAGACATTCAACATGATCATACCGACAATTTTACTATTTTTTCTTTAACCACATTTGAAACGCAGGCGAGCGCTGCCCCTCAGATGGCATTTAAATGACAATGTGTGTTTGATTTCCTTCAAGCCAAAGTTATTCAACACTAAGCGTGAGCTGCGTGCACTTTGCTCCCCTCCAGTTTATCTTAATCATCCTGAATTCGCTAGCCTGCGGGGAATTCGCTCAGCAGCATTCCGGCGCCTTCTTGTGCTTTATTTCCCAGCTCCATTAACATGCTTTGAGTTTCTTTAATCCACGTGGTGCAAAATATCCCAGCGCATAGTCTGAGCTATAGAGAAGCCGCTATAGAGAAGCTGCTGAGAGCAACCCGCCTGTTTGCGGGCAGCCGTACATGTAACGTGCGTCTCAGTAACACCCCGCTGATGTTATTCAAGGTCCGCTGGTGCAGGATTCAAAAAAGTTTTTGTCTCCGTGGTCGAAATGGAGTGAGTGCTCGGGAAAGTGTGGCCAAACTGGCGTGCAGAAGCGGACCAGATCCTGCCTGGCTGAGCACCTCTGGGGCGTGCACTGTAATGAAGCGACCGAGGAAGGGCGGCTCTGCATCGGACATGTTTGCTCAGGTGCTCCTCTAACCTCGCTTTACGGGAAGGGGACGACGTCCTGAGCTCACCGCTGCATAGGCGGTGTACTCCCTTTGCTGCTGTTTTGCTCTCCCTTGCCAGAATTTCGTGATGCTGGTGCCTTCCCGAGGCAAACAGCAAGATGAAGGGGGGATCCAGATACAGGGAATCATCAGGGACCCGTAAATAGCCTGGGGATACAGGAAAAATCTCATTAATCTTTTTATACCAGCAGCTCTCAAGGTGGAGTCAGCGATTGCAGGCAGCTGCCTCCATGGAAGGAGAAGAGTTGGGAATATTGAATCACCACAGCCCCTGCTGAAGAGGCTTGTAATTAATTACATGATTCTTAGAATCCCTTTTTAAACACGTCACTGTGCAAACAAGGCTGTGTTTTCTCCAGGAAAGTTGTTTCAGGTTTTTCCTGATTTCTTCCATTTATTTCCAACTATAAAAAAGAAAACGATCAGGTAGCTGTACAGGGATGCTCTGGGACTGTAAAAGGAACGACCTGAGCCCTTGTGTTGGGAAGAGGCAGAGATTATTATTTAGGATTAATCACTATAGGTAATGAAAATGTTTCAGAATCACTGTTTGGGAGACTATTCGTTAAATCCATTAGGTTAATTGCCAAATGAGCATTATCTATGTCTTGCCCAAGCCAGGACACCATCAAAAAAGGGGAGATGGCTTTAAAGACAGACCAAAGTCATGACTTTAGGGCACGAGTTGGTAACAGAAACCTCCAAAGTTTCAGGCGCAATTTTGTAGTTTTGCCAGGGTTGAGCTCAGCACTCACACGCTGCTCTAGATTCAAATTTCCCTGAAATTCAGCCCTTTGGGGAAGGTAAATAACAATTCCTAGCTGTAATTATATCCACGTGGCTGCTTTCTACTAATTGTCAGGTTCGTAACAACATCATCCCTGTGTTTCTAAAGCACAGCTGGTGATCATCAGTAAAAATATGTTTTGGATACAATTTATTCCTTATGCAGTATCTGCCTTATCGCATCTAAATTTAAAACAGCGAGACCATGCTGTGAGCTTTACGCGGGGCTGTTTTCTGACCCACGTATCTCTCCATCCAGCCTGCAACCTCACCTGCCCCATGGGCCGCGTCAACGCCGACTGTGACACCTGCATGTGCGAGGATGCCACCCTGCACGGGAAGGTCACTCTCGAGGACGGGTCACCCGCTGCCGACGCGCGGGTCTACCTGCAAGCCAAGAAACTCAAGCTGTTGACAACAGCCGATAACAGGGGCATGTTTAGGATCCCGGGGGTTTGCCCCGATGGCAAAAATACCCTTAAAATAAAGAAAGCCAAATATGCAACAGCGACTGTCACCGTGCCTAAGAGCAACAGAAGGAATCTGGCGATTCAAGTGCAGCTGCATCGATCAGGTAGCCCCAAAGACGGGGGGGAATGCAGGAGGCTTTATGCAATAATCAGAAATAAATGATAATTTTAAGAGGGGAAGACTAACCTGATGGCTTTTTCCTCCTCCTGCAGGCAAACCCTACATTTTCAGGAGCCCCGAGGACAAAGCCAGGAGAGTGGGACAGAGCGTGTCGCTCTGCTGCGATGCCCGCGGGAGCCCAGCCCCCGACCGCTACCTCTGGTAAGGAACTCGAGGCGGATCAGGCAGAAGCCTTAGCTGCCCCACATGTTCTATTCTTATCTCCTTACCTTCTCCACAAAGGTGGTTTTTAGCTACAAAACCGCTAAATATGCCGAGAACCGATTGGTGCAAATGCTGGTTTCCTCGAGCTGTGCAGAGCTGGCGTTGCTCACGGTGCGGTAATTTCATCTGCCGAGGGAATTATTAGAAAAACATACAAATAAGAGTTTGAAAAACCTCAGCAGGCACAACCGGCAGCTCTGCCTGCCAACCGCCTGCCAGCCACGTCTCGGGACTGCCAGGGGAAGGGGGATAATTTTTAGGTGATGCCAAATTGCCAGAATACAAATGGGGAAACTGAGGCAAGAGGTCTGGCTAAATCCGTACGGCAGGATGCAGGATTACACCATCGTTCTGCTCCGGCCGGGAGGTCTGTCCCTGTCCCCTGAGCTGCCTGCCTGTCCCTGGCAGGTATCACAATGGCTCACTGCTGGATCCCTCCTTATACAAATATAAAAACAACCTGATTCTGAAGAACCTGAACAGAGACCAGTCTGGAGAGTATTTCTGCAAGGCCAGCAGCACCGGGGGGTCGGCAAAGTCCCAGTCTGCCAAGCTGGCTGTGATAGGTAAGAGAAAACGTGCAAGAGGCACAGCTGGGGAGGTGGCGCGGTACAGAAACCAGAAATCGTGATACATGAGGGGAAAGAAAAGTCGCAAGAAAAACATTTGGGGCTTTATTTCATGCATCCGTTAGCAGACACGCTTGCGTGAGCTGGTTAGGAACCAGATGCTCTCTCCAAACTGGAGCTCTGGGTTGCAGGTGACCTGCCAAGCTCAATCTGCTGGTTTCAGCAGATTTTTCACTGTACTTGCAGCCTGATGTGAATTTTTCTGTGGGTTTGTTTTTGTTTTTAAATCCTGGGACACAGTTTTGGTCTGCCCAGAGCCAGGCAGCTGCAGAAGATCTAGCTGAGAGTGGGTTGGGTGAGCAGGAGCTGGGATGTTCCTGCAAACACGCTGCTGCTCATCACGTACCTTCAGTTAAAGCTGAGCACCTGCTTCACCAAAACAGGGGCCAGATGAGTTCAGCTAACCCAAATCCTGCAAAACATCTGGTTTATGGCTAGGAAAACCTGTTATTAGAACCAATGTTTAGCTCTGAGGGTTTCAGACCATGTAGCGATGACGGTACAATTATTTCATGCTGCTCATTAAGAAATCCCGTTCCACAGGAAGGCAAGAGGCACCCTGCGACTCCCGACCCCAAAGCCACCTCATCCGACTTCCACACGACTGCTTCCAAAAATCAACCGACTCTTTCTACTACAACGTGGGCAAGTGCCCAGCAAAGACCTGCGTTGGGAAGCTGGATAAGGGACTGCGGTGTAAGGACAACGTCTCCTACTGCTGCGGGGTGTCCAGGATGGAAACCAGAGACATCTCCTGCAATGGGTACACGCTCCCCACTAAAGTTGTCGTAGAATGTGGCTGCAAGAAATGCACCGAGACCAAAATAACGGTTCGAGGCAGAGCCACAGCGGCAGATAACGGTGAACCACTGAGGTTCGGCCATATCTACATGGGGAATAAGAGAGTGAGTATGACCGGCTACAAGGGAACCTTCTCCATCCACGTCCCAGCAGACACGGAGAGATTGGTTCTAACATTTGTCGATCGGCTGCAGAAGTTTGTGAACACAACAAAAGTTCTGCCCTTCAAGGAAAACGGAGGTGCTGTGTTTCATGAGATCAAGTTACTGAGAAAGAAACCCCCTGTTATGCTGGACTCCACCGAAACCAACGTGATTTCTTTGGGAGAAATAGAAGAAGATGATCCAATCGCCGAATTAGAAATTCCTCCTGGTGCATTTTATAGGAAAAATGGAGAAGCCTACAGAGGCAAGGTGAAAGCCAGTGTGACATTTCTGGACCCGAGAAACATCTCAACGGCCCCTGTGACGCAAAGCGACCTGAACTTTGTAGACGAGGAAGGAGATGTCTTCCCACTCCGCACTTACGGCATGTTTTCCGTGGACTTCACGGATGAACAGGGCACAGAGTCTCTTAACGCAGAGGACGTGAAAGTTCATTTGGATACTGCTCAGGTCAGGATGCCAGAGCACCTGCAAGAGATGAAGCTTTGGTCACTGAACCCAGAGACAGGATTATGGGAGGAAGAAGGGGACTTCAACCTTGAGAAAAGCAGACGGCGTAAAAGGGAGGAAAGAACTTTTTTGGTTGGGAACATGGAGATCAAAGAAAGGCGGCTTTTCAACCTGGACGTCCCAGAGAGCAGACGGTGCTACGTCAAAGTCCGAGCGTACAGAAGCGAGAGATTTCTGCAAAGTGAGCAGATCCAAGGGGTTGTGATTTCTATTATAAACACGGAGCCAGAACCGGGGTTCTCCTCCAACCCCAGAGCATGGGGCCGTTTCGACAGCGTGGTGACTGGTCCCAACGGCGCCTGCGTGCCCGCCTTCTGCGACGAGCAAAACCCCGAGGCCTACGCAGCTTATATCTTGGCAAGCATGGGGGGAGAAGAGCTTGAAGCTGTGTCCTCTGCTCCCAAACTCAACCCTAACGCTATTGGGGTCCCACAGCCATACCTCAACAAGCTCAACTACAGGAGAACAGACCACGAGGACTCCAGCACTAAGAAAACGGCGTTCAGCATCAACATGGCCAAGCCAAGCGCCAATTCCCCAGAAGAGAACAACGGCCCTATTTACGCCTACGAAAACCTAAGAGAATGCGAGGAAGCTCCACACAGCGCTGCTCACTTCAGGTTTTACAGGATAGAAGGAGATCGGTATGACTACAACACCGTACCCTTCAGTGAAGATGACCTCATGAGCTGGACTGATGACTACCTGGCATGGTGGCCCAAGCCCATGGAATTTAGGGCATGCTACATTAAAGTAAAAATAAACGGACCCCAAGAGGTGAACGTAAGGTCTCGTAACATGGGTGGGACACACCCACGTACCATCGGCAAGCTCTACGGCATCAGGGATGTCCGCAGCATCCGTGACTCCACGCAGCGGGACGTGTCAGCAGCCTGCCTGGAGTTCAAGTGCAGCGGTATGCTCTTCGACCAAGACCGCGTGGACCGCACGCTTGTCAGAGTGGTCCCGCAAGGCAGCTGCCGCCGAGAGAGCGTCAACAGCATGCTCCACGAGTACCTGGTGAACCATCTCCCCATGGCTACAAACAACGACTCCAGCGAGTACACAATGCTGGCTCCTCTTGACCCGCTGGGACACAACTACGGCATCTACACCGTCACTGACCAAGACCCGAGGATTGCCAAGGAAATTGCCCTGGGCAGGTGTTTCGATGGCACGTCCGATGGCACCTCCAGAACCATGAAGAGCAATGTCGGCGTTGCGTTGACTTTCACCTGTTCGGAGAGGAGCGCAGCAGAGCAAAGCATCTTCCAGTCTCAGAGGAACTCGGGCCAGCAGTCCATACTGGTTCAGCCAGGGGAGAGCCCCGCATACCAAAGGCAGCCGACGAGCCGTCAAATCACCCAAAGCAGGATCCAGATGAGAGGTCAACGTCCCTCCAGATACTAGACACGTACCGGAGCCTTGGTAAAGTTGCTCGCACTTGATTAAATATAATTTGAAAGTAATATCTACCTGCTAATAACCTAATTCAAAGCTGGTAGGTGTCATTATTTTTGAGACATAATTAAGGTGCACTTTTTTTCTTTTTTTTTTTTTTTTTTTTCACCAGAAAGGAAAGACATAAGGCAAAAATTGGGGGCCAGTAGCAGTAGTGGGTCAATGTCTTCTTAAATGCATCCATAAAAATCTTCTTTCTGCCTGACATTAAACAGCTTCACGTGATAGCCTAAAGGGAAGACTAAACACATAATTCACTTAAAGTCATGTACATAAAACATTCTTCTGTTCTGCATCTGCAGACTTTGCCAGCCCAAGTACCTGTACAGTAGTTGGTAACATGAAAAGGAATAAACTGATTTCCTCATACTGAATTCAACTGCAAGGTTTTGTACTTGAAATGTAAGTATTTTATTTATTTCTAGCTTGTTTTAGAGTTACTGTATTCAAGCTAAACTACTGGCAGCTGCATTTCTAGAAACTCACAAGCTCGAGAGCACGGAGAAGCCATGGGGATTTGTAGGCTCCACGTGGATAAACCTACAGATTTCTCTTGCTTCTTGCGTTGACAAGAAAATCCATGCTCTATGATAGGGTAGGTTAATAAAAAAAAAAGTCATTTTGTAACTTCGACAACACTGTGTTGCTTTTATGTTTGACCTGCCCAAGTAAACCACGTGTAGAGCTGACCAAATAACCTGCAAAATGTCACCTTTCTGTTCGCAAACAGGTCACAGCTTTATCAACGTGAGACTCATCCTGGGTACCGGGGAGGGGTTTGGTGGGCAGCCAGTGCTCCTCTTGGTCCAGGGCTTGGCCACGGCGTGCTGCAGTCAGGGAATCTGTCCCCAGCTCGAGATGTGGAGAGGCAGCAGCAGAGCTGGGAGAAGCAGAGCAGCAGGTCAGGGTGAGGGATGAACTAAGGAGACAGCAGCAGGGATCCCAGAGTGGGACGAGATGGGGGGAAAGAGGGCTGGGAACCTGTGCTTTAAGGATGATGGGAAACCAGGCGATGTAAGAGCAAGGCTGGGAGGTGCAGCTATGAGGAGAAAGGTTTCCCTCCACATTCATCAGCAGCAAGCAGGATGCTGCTGGGCAAGAAGCTGCTCTTAGCTGAAGGTACAGATGGCCACAGAAGGGGTCAGACAGGGATCCATCTCCAAGTGACCTGTTAAGTTGCCCTATCAAACCCCCACTGCTTCAAGCACAGAGTTGAGGACCTCACCAGCGCAGAAGACATCCTGTGTTTACCCCCAAACACACCACTGGCAATAAATTTTGGGGGTGCAGGCAAGCCAGAGAGCCTCCAACATGGGAATTTCCACTGAGAGATCACAAAAAGGTGGGCAGTGCTACTGGATGAAAACTGGAATTCAAACACACGCTCAAGCGCAGATTTCCCTCTCCTACCCAATACCCTCCTGTGGGTATGAAGCCAGTTCTAGGTCTAAGTTGTCTCACCTACAGCATATTAAGGGCATGGGGAATCTTTCAACAGCCTTTAACAAGCTTCAAAACAGGTTCTCAGATCTGACACGGGGCATCCCAGGCATTAAATGCAAAGTTGTGCAGGTCTGAGTGCCTGTGAGTCTGAATTATGCTTAAAAAGGTTAAAAAAAAAACCCTTAACAAGACATGTTTTAATGCAAATTGACAGTTATCAAAAAGAAGCAGAAAAAGGAAGAGCTGTGAAACACTCTGGCACATCCTCCTCATACCGATGAATTTAGACTCTGTGTGTTTTCTTTTGTGTCTAGTCTGCTGCAAGGGCTTGGCGTGAGCTGGGGCCAAGGCAGCCAGTGGGGAGCATTAGCTCGGACCTTCCCACAGAGCTTTTGGCTCGTGCTGCAGACGCGCAGCGAAATGTCTCTTCCCTCTGCTCCCCTCCTCCTCTGCAGACAGACAGCCAAATCTCAAACTTAGTTTCATCACTTGGAGGGTGAAGTAACACAAATGACTTCTACAGACCAGCCCAGGAGATCCAGGGATGAAAGCAGGCTGGGGATCTCGTCCCTGGGCTGCATGGGGGTTTGCCAGAGCCAAACACAGCAGAGCACAGGGCTCTTCCTTTTGGGGATAAAGGGCTGTTTAACAGGAATGAAATGCTCAAGCCCTATAGCCTGAAACAGCCAGGAGCTCTCCAAGTTTCCCCAAACTGCCCCCCACTACAGCTTAACTCCGACTTGGAGGAACAAACTAATCTCTGCGCTCACCGAGTCCCTGAGCTCTCAGAGGAGGCTGCTGGCAGCGTACACTGGATACAGAGCAAGACAGAGAGGTTTCAAACACAAGTGCTTAAGCTCTATCAACAGACAACAACCTTGGCCCAACAACCACCCCTCAGTGCTAACACTTCATCATCACTGATGAGCCATATACATTCAGGAAGTTTATATAAGAGAAAAGCTCCAGCAGGTCCTGGCGTCCACCACTCACACGAGTTTCACGCTTTAGTTCACTGTCAGTTCTGACTTCTCTAGCTTATATTTATGGTCAGTGTACAGCTATGTCCTTTCAGCAACCTGAAACCTAACCCAAACTCCCACAAATCAAAGGAGAGCATCAGCTGGAGGAATGCAGGAGGGCTGTGACTCAGCTCCTCCCTCGGACTCAGCCTTCGGACCACCAGCCTTGAGAAGGAGGAGACCTGGCTCCTCAACGTCGGCAGGTTTGTGGCTAGTGGCAAAGCATCTTCCATTAAAGTCACTTGGTTCCCAACCCACAGATAAATTTGGTGACCTATCCCTCCTCCTGTTTTTAAGAAAGGGGAGAAAAAATATTGCTTCCCAGAAGCTATCAGGCCGCCAGCAGTTAGGATAAACAAAAGGAGAGATATTCTTGTCTAGTCTCAACCTTCAAATTATTCCGGGATTTTGCAATCAACTTTTTAAAAAGACTCAAGTATTCCTGTGAAGTACTCCTGTGATTAGTCACACTTTTTGTTTATTTGTAATTTATTCAGCAAAATACAGGAATAAAAAGGTTTCCTGGGAAGCAGGGAGAGTAGCAAGGTTTCAGATCATGAAACAGATACATCTAACTGCGAGTCACCAGCATCCTAGGAAATATCACTCCCTCTAACATTTATTTGAAATCCAAGATGGAATCATCCTTATCCAACACCAGAGGCCTTCTGGTGCCCAAACGTTCTGCAGTTCTACCAGTAATTTGGCTTCAGTGACCTTAAACGGAGCTGTAGCGGATGCTGGGTCTACGAACACCTCAGCTGCTCTCCCTCTCTCCTCCGAGGAGAGGACAGCTGGTTTATTTTGCTACTATCCCTTTCCAATTGCTGGGGTGGCTGTACTGGACCTCAGCAGTGGTACTGGGGATTGAATCACCATGTCTATGTTCCCGAGTCAACCCTGACATGCTATTCCACACCTCATCAGTGAATGCCCCGTTTTTGTTTTGTCTGTTCTGTAAAAATAATCAGATTTTCATTGCCTACCAAGTTAAATCCCTACAGAGCTAGGTGAAAGCAAAGTTTCCAAAGAGAGATTTTGGCTAACAGCTGCCTGGGGAACACCAATTCCCTTTAAAGCTTCTCTACCATGTCAAAAATAGCATGCCAAAGATTTCCTCCATAAAAAAAAATAAATTAATCTTATCCTCTTTTCCTCCATAAAAGAACTGGGGTGAAGCTGTGCCTATTCAGAGCTAGGACATCAACTGTCAACCAACAAAGAACTGTCTAATCTTTGATAACCTCTTACACAGAAAGAAATTCTGAGAAGCCTTAAAGCAAACTCCACACAGATCAAAAGATTAAGTTACAAGTACCCGGGCTACAATGTGGTTTAGACATTATTTGGTATTAAACAACTGAAGATATTCCATACCAGATTTTCCCTGTCTCTGTCCCGCTGACCTTGTTTTTTCCCTGAAAGAGATGCAGCGAGCACCATCTGCAGGGTTTATGTGTGCATGCCACCTCAAACTCCCCCGAAAACGCAGGGAAACTCTTCGCTGTGGCTTTATGCTTGAGTTAGAGCTGAAATTGCGACCTGCCAGCAAGGACTAAGAGCAGCAGATCTCACACAAGGCGCAATGTAAAACTGTCAGCGAGAGATGCACAACTGCCTTACAGGTTCTCTCCGATGCTAACATCTAACACCGCTTTGCTATGGGTCATTTGGGAGATGCCAAGGCCAGAGACATAGTTCTTCTTTGCTATCAACTTCATAGTGTCAGAGCAGGTTCAAATAAAGCAGAAAAGTTAAAGAACTTCCAAGGAATTGTCCTCAAAAATATTTTATAGGAACAAAGCAGTTGATTTAACAGTTTGGTCATCTAAAAACTTCTAACTTTAACTTGCCTGAACTTTTGATACTGTATTTTTTCTGGGGGAGTCACATCTCACCGTTCAGTTTGCTCAGGTCATAATGAGCCACAATTCCCATCCCAGTGCCCGGGGACCTGGTACATCAGAAAAGTTGGGTCCACCCATGCTAACAGATAGATAAAATATTTTACTTTTCATAAGCCTAAAATGCTTTATCATTTGTGCTTAAAATTTTCTATAAATTGTGGTGGCAGGTTTTTGTGGTTTTTTTTTTTTTTTTTTGTATACTCACTTGTCTGCTAATTCAACTTCTGATACAGTCCATGCCTGAGGCAGCTGATTAGTGTCAAAAACCTCACTCTCCATGGGGGAACGTGCTTTAGAGAAAATTTTCTTATCCTCAGCAAACATTTAATATTTGAATTCCAATGATGCCTATGAGTGTTCTTTAAAAAATACTGATGAAAGAATCCCAGAAGCTCCAGCAGGAAAAACACAAGGCAAGCAGCCATACAGCTGAGATCAATGATGTAACAAAACCCAGAAAAAACCTCAAACCCACCCACCAACCCCACAAAAATCCCACCCACCATCTCTTCGAGTGGCAGAAGGTGATAACTAACCTTTCAGAGACTAAACAGAGTAAAAGCAAAATGACCAAAATCTTTACTTGCAAGTAGTAGGTGGGAGCAAAGCACAAAAATACATCATTTGCTTCGAAACAAACTTGCCGGTTTTATAACTTCTGCAGCACAAATTGCACCCTTCAGTCTGCAGTCAAAGACAAGAGGAATTCTTCACAGGAGCTTGACTTCCACCTTAGTGCTGTTTCCAACTTTTGATTCACAGGCTTGGATTTCTTGGAGGATTACGTGTTCCGGAAAACCTGTCAGAGGCAGATTAACTGTTGGACCGATGGCAATTAAAGAAAAAATACCGCAGCATCTGCTTTAACAGACCTTCTTCAGAAATATTTCAGTACATGTTATATAAAACATTTTTCTAGATTCGTTACTTTCATTCAGTGAGTCACACTCAAGCATGTCAAGCTCCTGTCACCTGATGTCTCATGAATTCAACGCCTGACCTGAGCTCTACATTACAGACACAACCGCTCGAAAGGACACAAATGAAATGAAAAGTCTGAAGAGCAGAAAGGACATGTGGAAGAGGATGGGCATAAGCAAAATGGAACCATTGTAATACCAACCCTACATGACTCCCACAGTTCTTTTTTTCCCTTTGAGGCTTCCAAAATTTCAGCAATAATGCTGCGAATATGAAGCTAACAGAACAGTGCCTCCCCGAGTCTGAATAGCTCCAGTGGCTCTGCTTTTGCTTCAGTAGTATTCAGAAAACTACTACTGCACCTCAGAATAAACTGAGCAAACAACACTAGAGCAGCTCCTAAGATCTCAGCAATCTTTGTTTTGCTGTTATCTTCACAGTGCTATGTAATTCTAAGACAAGAAAGTAAGAGAATCATCAGTTTTGGGGTTCTTCACATGAAATGCTCCTTCTTACACATGCCATTAACCAAAGGCAGGCTGAGGAAAAGCCCGGACTAGATAAAAAACTCCTCATCAGGTAAAAACCTCTCATCGGAGAGAAAGTACAGCAGCAGAACTTGAATTTTCTGGATGGATGGCACACAAATATTAAGTGGGGTATATTCTAGGATACTAAAACAAAAAAAAAAGGAGAAGGAAGAGATGGCAATCGATATGATTAAATAGGAAAGGTAAGAAAAAGCTAAAGATATCAAAGAAAAATATCTGCTGAACAAGGTGACTGACATGTTTATAAATTAGGAACAGAATCAATGAGATTAAAAGAAGTCACTTGGATTGAAAAGCAAATACACACAGTAGATTTTTCTTTTCTGAATCTAAAAGGAAACAAAATGAAGTGCTCACATGACATGCAGGTGACCAAAAACTATCAGCTGGCATTCACGGATGACATTACACGGTACCGACTACTCACAGCATTTTCAAAATCAACAGGCCCAAATAAACAACAGGATGGTCCTAAGAGAACTGGAAGAGGAGATCTCAGATTAGAAGAGATTAGGAATATTCTGTTTATTCCCTTTCTAAATCGAAGATGTATTGAAACTGAATTCCAGCACACTTGAAGTAGACACCTGAGACTCCACAAAGAGAATAAGCAGGGAGTTGTCAACAATTACACATCAGACTGCTCAGAAAACCCCACCTACAAACAACCCCACAAAGGTTGGTACGACCAACCGCGCACAGCTCCAGGTACGGGATTATATAAAGATGTGGCATCAAGCTCCAGTTGAGAAACAACAGATGCTCTGTGTTAAGTGTAGTTGACTCTGCAAGAAGACTATCATGCACAGAAAAAGATTCTCTAGACGTTCCAGCTAAGGTTTAAGTTACTCATCTCACTGTGGGGATACAAAGGTAGTTTAAGCATCTGCAAGAAAATATAACCAGACAATCTGAGAGTCTTACTGAACACTAAACTCTGAATTACAGAGAAGCATGGGATTTTAAGATTTCCAGATTAAAGTAACTGCGCAACTTATGCATGAAGAAAATTATACCAAAAGCCCTCAAAAAGAAACTGAAAACGTTGTATAAAAATAAATTTATTACTCAACAGTGGAAACAGGCATCCACTATCTTTGGCATTCACAGAGGTTCTCTTCCTTGATGGTGGGGAAAGATAAATGAGTATCATCAGGAACCCACGATGAAAACATGCAGATGACAGCAAGAACAAACACTTTGGGAGGAAAAGCCTTAACTAAGTCGAATGTTATAGGTGGGCACTGAAATATTTTATATTACTATTAACTTACAGACATCTTCTTCCATATTTTACAATACATCTATTGTTTTATATCCTTTGCCAATATTTCCCTCTCTTTCAGAGTCTTTTTTGCTGTGCTAAGTTTGAGTGTTCGAAATCTGCATTCCTCATGAACAGTTCCTGAGTCCTGCTGGAACCAAGAGTGCATATATCCATTGTAGAAGTCAACCGCTGTAAGCTTCTTCTTTAATATGACTGTTTTGATTCCAACCCAGCCTTCCTACAAATAAAACCAAAAAAATGGCAGTAAGCTTCTTCCATGCTTTAACATTATCTTTAGCTCTCCCTAGGCTGGCTTACAGAATACATTTTATTTAATGTCATCATGTTTACATTACAAGTCAAATTCTCACTTGCAAGTGAAAAGCCTGTTAGTGGAAATTAAAAGTTCTTCAAGTATCAAACAAAAAGACTGATGCTAATCTAAATTAGCTCAGTGAATAACAACGAACAGTTTAAAAAAAGTTATGTAACACACAAATACCAAACAGTTCATCTTTAGGGCAGTGAATACAAAACAAACGGGAAAAACCTACCTTGCAACGAGCCATCAGCGTTTGGGACACTTTATGGTACAGTACTGAACCAGGAACAGCTCCAGGGTCATTTAATACTTCAGCTAAAAAGCAAAGCAAGACTGCCTTGCATTTTTATGCCAACAAATACCAAAAAAGTTTCAAACACACCTCTCTAAAGCACAATAATCATCTTGAGTCACTATTTTGCTCAAAAATATTTTATTCTCTTCTGTTTTATTTTACCCAAAAGAGCAGGGGGGAATCACTCTCCGGCACTGCTCCGTCTGATCCATGAACAGCCGTTAAGCCCTGCGTGCTGGGGCACACCACTCGGCCCACAGGGCTCCCAGACTGCTATGGAAAATGCTTTAAGTGATGGTACGCAGGGACAGCTTTCCTCGCGAGAGACAACGGCATTAAAATAGGACCTCCTAATTAGAAGATTAAAATCTTCCAGTCCCAGGATCCACAAGACTATACCTGCTGCTCGCTCAACAACATCACAAAGC
>NW_010124638.1:17189-20997 GCF_000699245.1 Pterocles gutturalis
GTCCTTAAAACCTATTTTATGCTCATCTTTGGGCACAAAAACTTCCTGCACTCTGAGCATATACGACACTGATTTAGCTCTACCAGAGCTTCAGAAATCAGTACTGAAAGCTAGTGTTTGGTACAATTGTGTACGAATACCAAGTCAGTGTTTGAAAAGACAGGAAAATTTAATTTAGCAAATTAATTTAAAAGCAAATACCAGCAAAACCAGTGATATTATCCACTTCCACAAAATCCAGAAGTTTAACAGTAGTACCCTTCCAGAGCGTCTGCAAAGGAAACTGGAAACAGAAGCAGATGACACATTGACAATATTTTCACAATTTCCAGGCAACTGTCTAGCTTTTTTTCTTATGCAAGACACCTGGGATAACAACATTAGGGGGATAATTTAGGTATATGTCCAGATAAGAGACTTTCCTTATTATACGTTGTTTTCCTTGTTCCTCCTCATCTCATTGACAAGCAAACAGTTAGCATGTGCAGTAAAGAGTTAAGCATCTGGCTACACAGCTGTTTACTGTCACGTACAGATGTCATTATAGGGTTGTGAAACCCTCTCAAACAGATCCGAGGTAAGGAAACTACACAAAATTATTGAACTGATTTCACACTTGGGATCAAGTTCATGAAAATTCTCCTCCACACTAATTCCACCTCTAATGCTAAACTATGCTGGGATTTTAAAACACATGTGAGGTTTTAGGGGCTAAAACAACGAAATGTGAGTTTTAGTCAATAGTTAAAAGATCTACAGCAAACTTGGACATGCTAGAGGACAAAAAAGGGTCAAAAAATCCACTGTCTTACCATACTTCCTATTGCCCGATGCAGCTGAATTATTTGCGCAGCCGTTTGCTCTTCCCATTTTATACAACTCTTAGCTACAGATATTTTAGGAGCTAAGAGGAAAAAAGGAAATTAGAAGACTTCATATTTTGTTTTGCATCTTTTTGCAAATAAAGAACTGTACTATTTTATCCTATTTTAAACCCAATTTTATCCTGACCAATGGTAGGTTTACTGTCTAGCCACAGGTACCTTAGACAACAACTGGAGAAAAGATTTTGTAAAAACCTCAATTTGGATTATTTATATTTTATTCTCAGTTCTTCTTTTATTTACCCACTGCACTGCAAACTGATAACACAGATTTACAAGCACAACTGTAACGCTTTTGTCTGCGTTACAACCATGAAGAGTAACAGACTCCCTCAGATTTTCTGACATTACTAGTGATTTTTATATTGTACAGGCAATTGGAAAAAAACCACTAATGTACTAAGTCTGAAGAATTCTGAAGCAATTTTCCCCTGTATGACTTTTTTGAGATAGAGAAGGCAGTGAAAAGACCATAATAAGAAATGTATCTAAAAAAAAAAAAAATAACCCAGCTCAGTAGGAAAAAACTTAGTCTTCCAGCTGATGAAAGGAAAAAAGAAAAAGTTGCATTAAATCTGATGTGTACCTACCAAATGTTACTCCTTCTTTTGGTTGCTCTTTTTTATTTCTTAAGCTTTCAGGCAAGTTTTTCAAAACTGATATCAGCTGCAAAATTAAATTTTGTACAGAGGATTATCAAAACTAAATAGATTATATTAAGAGTAACATCAAATACAAGACATACAAATATAGTACTTAATTTTTCATCAGCAAAACTTTCTTGTGAGCTTTTAGAAAACTGGATCAGTATATTCAGAAGACTTTTATCACACACACAAACACACTAAAGGTATCCTTCCCACTGAATCCCAATAAAAACCCCCAAGTATTCTTTTATGGATGATCTCTGATATTAATCCTAGAAGAGGACAAAAGCTGATTATCAAGATGAAAAAGCAGCTATTCACTTCAATGACACAAAAAACTGCACTGTTTCCATACAAAGCACTTGAGTTCTTCACTGAATAGAAGCGGAACAAGATTAAAAAGAATTCTGTGTATACATGTGAAAAGCAAGGTACTAATCAGAAGTGACACCTGCTTGCGTGACTTTACCATGTTTGCACCCATCTCTGATAACATCACTTCCAGCTCCCTTGCAGTACAGCGGGGAGGAACAGCAAACTCTTCTTGCTTAACAATTGGACCCACATCAAACCTGTAAAGCAGAAAACATGCAGGCTTACTGGAGGAGAAGCAATAACTAAAATAGCAGTTCAAAAGTCTACATTCAATATATGAATTCAGTTACCAATTACCCTTTTTTGCCTCTAAAACTTCATTTTTCACACATTATTAAATAATGTTTGGTTCACGAGACAACACAGGGAAAATATCAGATATATCTTGGCGAGCAAGATTCAGCTCAGCAAGCTGAGGTTGATATGAATGCAAATTTACACTTCAGAAGCATGATATCTGAGAAGAAAGAACCCGAAATATAACCCGAAATATTCAGAACAAGTTTGTCTTGCGCTTTCCTGGAGATCTGTTATCAGACAGGCATCTAAGAAAGAAAAGATAACTATGATAATGTGCTTTCACAAGCCTTTTAAGCCAGAGTTTGTGCTGAAACTAAAACACAGAATCTCTCTCTCATCCCTCTTGTCCTCCATTTCGCTTACAGGAGGCGACAGGCAACTCTGAGGTCTGAAAGCCAGATCTGTTCTGTCACATCACACAAGCCTATCCATCTAGCTGTGTGACTCTTTGTTCTCTGTCTGCTCCCTATAATAACGCTGAGAATCAGAGAACAGGCCTAGAGTCTAGGGTGCAAATTACACACTCACTAAAATACTGCATTTGGGGCAAGTCTCATAAGGCCAGATGGAAGTTTCTAAGTGTTTCAAATTTTAATATTAAACACACAGGCACATTAAAAAAGTAGTGATTACACAGAATTATTTAAATCATGATTTAAGTGGTGATAATTTAAAGAGACAACAGAAGCAGCAAGCTGTTTTGGGAAGCACATCTAACCTACCTTTTTGGTCTTATTTCCATAATTGTCACCCCAGTCACTTTATCGCCATGAAGCACTGTATGGATTATTGGTGCAGGACCACGCCATCGGGGGAGACAGCTGGGATGGACATTCAGGATGCCACTGAATTGAAATACTTTCAGGTTAGAACAGGAACAGTACCTGAAGCTGAACCCATATGTAAACGGGTGTGCAACATTTTTTACACTGAAACTACTTTAAGAATTAACTCCTCCGACTTTCTGAAGTATTACCAGTTTAAATACACATTTAAAGGAAAATCCACACTATATAAACTTCAGTTTCTCAGTGAACACAGAAAGGGAGATGAGAGGAATAAAGGTAAACACACATGATGAACATTTGCATGGCTCTACATCAACGTGTTAAAGAACAACAGCAAACCTCACAACGACAAAAGCAAGGCTCAGGCTAAGTAGTTGAACTCAGGACAGAAGTTGACCTCATTTGCTACAAGTCCCAGGTGCTGACACAAAAACAGTCCAACTTTGCTAACGAAGCAGCAATAGATGTCCTGTCAACTCACTATGGGAACTGCACAATAAGGTCCTCACTTAGGAGACGTCCAAACGATGCCACCACACCCACATCAAACTGCCCCACGGGTCCCGTGTGTGGCCACTCGTGAACAGGCAGCTGGAGCTCCCGGGCACAGCTCCTCACGGGCAGCTCCCCAGGCAGGCGGGACGGTAGGGTCACCACCTCCAGCCTGGACACCAGCGAGTCCTCGCCGGGCTTCCTGGGGTGGACAAGGGATTGAAAGCCTCATGCAGGCAGAGGAAGGGAGACGCAAAGGCCAGTTCACCTCCACCCCTCGCCGTGCCCCTGAGCCTTTCCACATCACCTGCCCCTCCAACTT
>NW_010124639.1:0-9019 GCF_000699245.1 Pterocles gutturalis
GTGTCGTGTTTTGTTATGTGGTGTCATAACCAAACCCAACAGGCTCCACACTTACAGTTTGGCTTTAGAGAAAATATTTTTACGTTGAAAAAGGGGGAAAATCGCATGGGAGTGAAAGCAGCTGGAGCAGTACATCACGGCTGGACATAAAGTCCTCACCTGCCAGGCCCCGGGTGGGCAGGGGCTTTGGGCCGCCTCCTGTTTTCTCCCTGTGTACTTCAGGAGGGATTTCAGGTGTGAAGTGGAACAGGAGAGAATGTTAATTGGCATTTTTGTCCAGTCCTGACCGTGACCATTTGATGGTGCAAATATTTACCGCTTCAAGTAGTAATTGTTAGTATCGCTATACAGTACGCTTTGAAGCCAGTGACCACTGCGTCCTTTGTTTCTACTTCTTCAGGACACTAGTAAACAAATAAATCAGTTTGGAAATGGTATGTTCCAAATGGCCAGTCATTTTTGTTGAATATACTAGGCTCTACGTACATACAAAATCTCCTGAGAAACAAGCATGTGTAATAACTTCTGACAATAGTTTATGTTTTCCCACTGAGGTGGCTTTTTTGTTTGTTCGTTTGTTCTACAGGAAAATACTCTGAAAATACCCGATCCTAACAAGCTTTTCTTTTTGCTGAACTTCCTATTGCCTCTCAAAAGAAGAAAGAAATGATAGATGGTGAGACACAGCAAACAGTGCAAACTATCCATACTGGTTTTTTTTTTATTTTTCAGTGAGGTTTTTCTGGATCCCTGTTACATGCACGGAATACTGCATTTCCAGCCTCATATAATGGCTTGCACAGACAAAAAACTTACTTTCAAGAGCATCTTTACTATTGTGCATTCAGTCCTACCTAATCATCCTGGAAAGAAAGTATTACATTCCATTTTAAGTATTTTCAGGATTGGACACAGCTGTATTAAATCTTAACATCTGAAATGTGTGTAAGCACTTTCTAAAACCTGGGCCAGTTTCACCTCTGACATAGGGTCAGCCTTACTGAGCTTGGTGGCGGTGGCGTGTTGCTCACTTAAAGCAGAAACAAGCTTGGCCCTTAAAATTTGAAAGCAATCTGTTACCGTTTAACATTCTTAAAATTCCTCTCATGCTCAGAGACCTCCTTCAGAAAATACATGCAGGCAGCCGCTGAATTGTGACCATCTCTGGGGCAGAAGGCAACAACCAGATGGAAAAAGAGTATCCTAAATAACACATTAGAATGGGATATTATTTACCAAGTATTCTGGACTTCCTCTTACACCTTGTGCCCTGGCAATTTTCATTGGTGATGCAGAAATAAGGGAAAAATACAACAATAACTTCTGGACGCGTAGAATCAACCAAATCACCCTCCTCAGTATTAGGAAATGTACTGACACATATTTATTTCAGAGAAGTCCCTGAGCCCTGCAGTGTGGATGATGATCTGAATTCTTTAAAGCTGAGAGCGTTTGTAACTGAGGCTTTTTTCAATATGATGTCTGCTATAATTACTTCTGCATCTGTGCTCCCCTTGCCCTACCCTTCCTCTTTCCCCTTTTATAATGTAAAATTTGCAGCTATACTTGGAAACGTCCTTATTGTGGTCAGGGAGAGGGCAGGAGGTAGCTGTACAGTGCCTATGCAACACTAAACATTACTTGACAGCTTTGTGATTGCCCCCAGCACTGAGTTATCTGCTCCCTGTACCTTCTCCCTTCTCACTTGTCCCTTCCCCCTCTCCGAAATATTTCTCCAGCCCTGTCTCATTGGTGCACTACTCTCCTTTGCCTTTTTTGGACTGCCACCCTGTCAATCTAATGCAAAAAGGCCAGGGGCAGGTGCAAACCCCTTGCTATGGCTCCTCTTACTAACCAATCCTCTACTGGCCCCTTGTCCCAAAATACCTAAGAGCCAATGGAGTGGGAAACCCGGGACCCCAGAGAGAGGGAGAGGCTAAAGCTGCTGGATTGCTGTTGGGGCATCCATTTAGGACCCGGGTTAGCCCAGAAGCTGCCAAACACTTGGATTCCTCTTGGGACTGTGGTGACTTGTGGATAGCAGGCGTGCTCTGCTGATTCATTTTCATCACTGTCAACATGGTGATCAAAGTCTTTGTAGCCACATCTTCGGGGTCTACAGCGGTAGGTGTCTCATTTAACATACTCCTCTTTCTGCTGGGGTCAGGCTGTTAAATTAGCCTAGAAGATCCCAGGACAGCCTGAGTTTGTGTGTGACAAAAAACCCACTGGATTTTTCCTGATCTGCATTGATCACCTTATTATTGAAAGCTACTCAAGGTGTAGAGAATTCCTGTTAATGCAGGCTTGCTTGCATGCAAGGTTTTACTACAGTTATAACATTTACATATAAATTATCTGTCATTTAATAGATTTACTTCTATTTGAAAAAGCAAAGAAGAAGAAAAAAGTGGATATTGTATTTGCACAAAAGCTAAGGTAGATTGTTTACAGTAGAAATTAACGTATTTGTTTTTAAAAAGACTTTAGGACACTGCAGCTGCTGAAGGGGAACTGTGTCTAAGAAAGAGCCTAGAGCCGAAGTAAGCTGAATAAAGTTATGTTTAAAAAAATTCTTCACACCCTCCCCCCCTCCACCTTTTCCTAGGTTTTTGGTTTGGTTTTTTTTTGTTTTGTTTTCTTGTGGTTTTTTTGTATGTGTGTCTCTTGAAATGCTATACTTATGATTTTTAGTATTGAGATATACTGCTGTAGCTGTCAGCATAGTGTATCAGCTAAAGGGAAGGGCATGTGAATAGTAGGGAGGTTGGAAGTCCGTGGGAGGTGGGAACCAGGAAAGGACTGTTTCCTTTTATATCCAGTTCCCAAATGAGCTCAGATTGCAGCTTTCCTTTGGCAGTCACTCACACCCAGTGACATGGCTAAACAAACTGGCTGGTGCTTGCACATAGCTGTAACTACATCTCTGTCTCTCTGAGACCAGCTCCATGTCTTTAAGAAGCTTCCAGAGTTGAAAAGCTCAAAAAAACACCCCGAGTTCAAAGGAGCATCTCTAGAAAATGAACTGGGGGACATTCAGTAAAATTCAGATTGGAACATGGCTGAGGAAGTTTGCAGTGCTCTCATCAGCTTGTCTCACCAGCCTATCGCTTAGCCCGACACTCTAAATTTGCTATTGACATTTTAGCATTCCCTTTTTTATAAGAAACCTCAAAAGCAAGAGAAAGAAAGAAGAGGAGGGGGTTGGAAACTGCAGGTTTGGTAATTTGTAATCGAGCAGTTACTGCTCACATAGCTTTATACACTGTCGTGCGCTGTGCATTGGCAGTCATTTGCTTCTGCTTGGTCTCCTCTTTTGGTCTCTTTTGGTTGACCAAAGAAGAGTTGTCCCTGCCTCCTGTGCCACTCCTCTGTTTTCTGGGAAAAGTTGTGACCACGACTGAAATCCCCGTGTAGACATTCAGTAAGTGTGTGCTGGGACCTTCATCACCTTGTCTGCCTCAGGCACGAACTGTTGCTGCTTCAGCTATATAGGATTGGGGTTGTAGTTCAGCAAGGTGGTTGTGCGAGTGCTTTGATTAAATAGTGACATGCAGAGATCACTTATGCAATTAAAACTAAGCATATCATATATTTAGCACTAGCTGAACCAAGATCTTTCCTCTGCTACACACGTTCCTTGTCCCTCCTTCCAGCTAGCAGCTATAACTGACTCCTTTCCTGCTTGTCTGCAGGGATGGGATGTGTGTGCTACGCTGAGCGCTGAGCAACACGCAGGCTTTATCCAGCCATTTTCAGCTGTGAAACATTGCTACTGTGGTTTATTACTGCTAAGAAAGACAGCTAATGCCAGTGAACTGTAATAGGTTTTAAGTTTACTAATACCAGTCTCCACTGTATGTTAGCAGCTGACAAAAGCTGTTAGTGAGGTCCCAGATGTAGACTGGAAGGAAGGGTATGGCATCTTTACCCAGCAATGTCCCTCTGTATTTCCTCCTTTCTCGTGTGGTGGGTGTACCTAGCGCTGCAGCAATCTCAGAAGGCAGCATGTGTTCAGATTACTGATACATAATTGCAATGCCAAGTAAACACAATGTTCAGCTGGAGTATTCCACATTTACTGATTAAAATGACGGAAAGTATCCTTTCAATTAACCTTTAATGAGTTTTGGTATATATAAAATAAAACTCACTTGTGCAAGGAGCCAGCACAAACCCCAATGTCACTAAAATCCTATTAAAAGCAGACTTTTGTATCAGCCTTGTACAGCTTTTGCTGAGAAGAATGAATTTAATCCCTAAAGAGCTTAAATTGAAAATCTAAATTGTCCTAGTAGCACTGGTACTTTTTTCAATGTGGCTGGTTTCCACCAAGTGCATGTTGTTCATTTTGAATTTCAAAATATGATGGGCCCAGCCTCCTCTGGTGTAAATCAGCAGAGGGTGAAGAATGAAGAATGTTTCTATTCTATCTACTGCGCAGTCACACTACTAATTGCAACTGGTTATCATGTTAATAAATACTTTTCAAAGGCAAATGCAGTGAACCTAGTAACATTCTGGTTCTCTGTAACAGATGCTTGATCAATATAATTCACTGTGGATCTAGAGCAAAGATTGAGTCTGTATTTTCCCCCTCAATGATCCAGAAATTTATTTTGAAGAACTTTAGCTTTACTATCTTTTTGCTCCAAACTTAGCTGAAACTGAACTATTCGTTAAGGCAAGCAGAAGTGGAGACACTTACTTATAGCGCTAAAAGGTACCAAATGTTTGGCTTGAAGCAAGCAGTAAAAAAAAAAAAAAAATCTTGTTATTAGCCACAGCGGTGTTTAGAAATGGGTAATATCCGGCAAAGTTCTAAGGTACCATGAACCATGGGAGAAACAGGATCTGTGTCTTACACAGTCTTCAAAATGTTGCTTACTGTTGCTCATGGTTAGGGCACCTCTAAAATCCTTTTATTCCCAGCGTTTTTGGTAACATTTTGTGAATTTGCCCACTTAAAAATATGCAGTTCTCCGACAGACTGAGCAAAATGTAGACTATTTGCATTACGTCCTCTAAAATACAGGGTAGGGGTTTGTCATCCGTGACTGTGAATCTGGCCATACATAAACCTGAGCTAACATTTCAAACCAATTTCAAATCAAATCATAAGTTAGAGTGTGATAAATAAGAATAATCACCGGGAATAGGTTGTCCATGCAGTGTTAGAACCGAAAGCTGCAGCACCCCTGCCTGCCAACATTAATGTTGCTGCTGCTGCTTTAGGTTGTTTACTAGGTACCATTTGCTTCTGCCATAGGCAGCTGGCCGATGGGAATGCTCTGGATTGCGAGGATATGGATGATAATGCTTAATTACGCATCAGGCAAAACTACTATTTTCTGTAGCTCTTATGCTCTGGCTAGATAATAATTTAAACCTTTTTTTTTCATATTTTAAGTGACTAGCAACTAGAGATGGTGGAACTTAAGTTTTGTTGAAAGCAAAAATGGCATAGATTAAATAATATCCTGTTCACCACCACTTTCCAGGGAATGTATGCCCAAGCAATCTGAATTCCTCCCATGCCATCACACGCAATCAAGGGCACAAACAAGCTCCTGCAATCTCATCCATTCTGGGAAAACCTTTGCATGTCCCCTGTGTTGTTATGTGCTGGAAAATTTCCCTCTCTGAGTGCTATTTGCTGGAGGGCTTCTTTTAGTTGCCCAGCTACCTTGTGCCAGCCACAGCAGAGGCTTGCTTTATGGTATCATATTTGGTGTGTGTCCCAAGTCTTTTGCTCTGCCTAAACCCTAGTCATTGTAAGCCTTAAGACATAGTACATCTTCTGCATATTTTATTGTTGCTATCATCATGAGAAACTTCTTGCCTTTTCCTTATGCCGGCATAACTGGATGTAACATTTTGCTTTCAGTCCTGTTGCTGTCTGAGCCTCCTGTGTGTTATGAATCTCAATCTGAAGAAAAATTGTTTATCCAGGTTTAATCTTAAAAGTTATAGCTACAGCCATAAGCAAGGGAGCACAGAATCTGTAGTTTGGTTTCCATTATCTCCTCAGAGGCACTGTCCATCTGCGGCACTAGCTATTCCAGGAGCCATATCTACTTTGGTGCCTGTGTCCAAAGAGACAAGCTGACGCTGAAATTGCAGCTGACAGCACTTGAGTACACTGGCTTTCAGAGCATGTGGTGAAACTCTTAGTACTGGCTCATGCAGATTTTATTAACCATTTATATGAATGTTATCCTGCCACTTCCTCCAATGAAGTGCCCCTCAAGCAATCCTTTCTGCCACCTGAATGTGCTCTGAAAATAACTGCAGCAAAACAACCACTAAGAAAATGACCTCTGTTTAAAAAGTGAAAATAAGGATATAAATAAACACCTTTGAGATCTGTCAACTGCATGGCTTTCAAACACGTTGGATTAGTGTTTCCATTGAAAGTGATGTGGGTTTTTTTAGCTCGCCATAAACTGCTGTTGTTATCATAAAAATGTGCAGCATTTTATGTTTGTTATTTTTTATAAGCAAGCATAACTATATGGATAGCTACTTCCTTATTTGAAAGAGAAAAATAAATTTTATCCTTAATCATGAAAAATCATTCTTCCATTATAATAGGCAGTCACTCTACTTCAGCTTTTCAGGTTTATGAGATTATAGAAATGCATAATCCATTAATTATTTCTTGTGTCATTGCTTGTGTCAGACTGACTTACACTAGCTTGGTGCCACTTCAAGTTCAGTTGTTCAGATGTCTGATTTGCAGAAGTCATGGTTTCAAATCATATAATGGCTTTTATGTAAAAATTATGTTGCTACATTGTTCTAGCTGCTATCTATATAGGACACAAACTTGCTGCATGGAGTAGCATAACTGCGAGGAGAAGAGAGTCACATCTGGAATGTGATTGTGCTAGAGAGTAATTTGTTTGTGACCAAAGAGCAGTGTGAGAAAGTTTTTACAGATCAGTCCAAACAGTGCTTGCTTCGAATGGTGCAGTGTTTGTAGGGCTAAAGTTTGGCCTTGTAGCTCTTAAACAAGTTAGACGTATACAAAAATGGGGAAGTTCTTTAAATACTGGTTATGAGCAGCATTCCTTTAGTAGAGAAGTATGGTGAGTATTACTCCTTCAAAGTAAAGGGAGAAGTTGTAAGGTTGATGCCTACATCCTAGGTGTATACAGTACTAGCATCAAAGAGAATAAGGGCCATGACTGAATTTTAGCTGGCACAGAAGCTGTGTATAACATGCTTTATTTGTATGTAATATGTTCTTCTTGGTCCAACTGGAACATCATTCTGTAATGTGGGGAATATTCAAGCACAGGAGTTAAGCTGTGGCTCACGGAAGGCTAAATGTCATATGTAGTGACTAGGAAATTCGAGACTGTTACATGTTGGGGAGAGTATGGACGTTCTCAGACCTGTGCTGACTTTAGGTAGAATTAGCTTAGGTGTCTATAAACCACACTCACAGGTCTGGGAACAGAGTAGGAGGCTATCATTTCTTAGGCGGAGGTATCACTCCTTCTAGCAAGGAAAGTCAGAAGCTGGGAAGGAAAAGAAGTGATGGAAGTCATCTGGGTGCTGAGAAACAGTCTTGAATCTAAGCTTCAAAAAGTTTGGGGGCTACTGGAGTAGTGGATCCAACTTGACGTACTTATATCATCTCTACTTGTAATAAAATGGCTTTTAGAAAAAAAAATTATTTTTAAAGAAGGAATTTTGCTTTTCCTCTTTCCTAACCAGATTAAAAAGAAACAGCAAGAAGTAGTGGGCTTTTTAGAGGCCAACAAGATTGACTTTCAGCAAATGGACATAGCAGGTGATGAAGACAATAGGAAATGGATGAGAGAGAATGTCCCAGGTGAAAAAAAGCCTCAAAATGGAATTCCCCTCCCTCCACAGATCTTCAATGAGGAGCGGTACTGTGGGGTAAGAAGATATTTAGAAATTTAAATACCTTCAGAGAGTCTTCTTTCACAGAAACTGACACTATTCCATTATCAGGAAGCATCCTCAGACAAACTTCTTGAGACAATTTGAGATTCACTGTGAAAGAACAATTCTTAGAAAGCATTTTTTAGGCACAGAAAAGCAATGATTATTCCTTTTCAAGAGAAAAATACACATGGAGGGGAAAAAAGACTAGAGAAACTCTGATTAACAGGCTGTATGGATTATCCCCTGCAGACCCAGAGCCTGTGCAGGACCCAGAGCTCACTGCAAGGCATGGAGCTTACTGCCTTTGAGGAGCTCCTGTTTTCCTCTCACATTCTCCTACCCCCTGCTGTGTAGCTCACTCACAAATCGTCCTGCGGTGGCTCTCTGCCTGCCCTCTCATTTCAACTCCTGAAGACCAAAGGCATTAATGAGTGTTTGATACTATGGCTTCTTCACACAATATCTCAGGATAACCAAATGTAGACTATGAAGACAGCTCAGCTGCTCTTGTATTAAGTGCTCAGTTATGTGTTTTGGCAATACCAAACTCCTCAAGACTAGTGGGGTTCGTAGCAAGGCTGATCTGCTATGCTGTATTGCACTTTGCTTCTTGAACTTTCAGTTAATTTTGCATGATGAGTGTTGCTATTTTGTTTGTTTGACACAGACTCATGTGGGCTGCTAAAAGTCAAGTAGATGTCTGAGCCACCAGGGGCTGTGCACAGGAATCTTTCTTTTCCATTATATGATAAAAGTATATAAATAGGAACGATAGTTGACTTGAATAGTTCTAGTATGTTCTAGAATGTGGTTTGAATTATTGAAATTATATTACTTATTCAATAAATGCCCAGCTCTTCGTAACAGAAATTGTAGTGCTCATCAGGTGCTTTTATGTTTTCATATATGCTTGGTACACGTTATTTCTCTTGAGAGAGTTTGTTCAAATCAATGAAAGATAATTCTGTACCAATATGAATGTTAGGATTGTGAATCAAAAGAGATATCTGAGACAGTTTTTTACTCATAGTCTGGATGGAAATGCAAACTGGAAAGTACTCTTATATGACCTCTTGTCTTGGTGTCAGGACCACCACCA
>NW_010124640.1:0-10625 GCF_000699245.1 Pterocles gutturalis
AAACCTTGCCATGCAAACCCAATACAAGCATCTAGCAACTTGAAGACTCCAGTCCAAATAAGTGTGTTCTGTGCAACTGTGGGACATGAGCTACACCTCCTATCTGCATGGAATTAAATTTTATTTTCTATACAACCAGTGCAGAGAGGTGAAAGCTAACTCCCTTAGGTGTTCTCAATTTCTCCATCTCCCTTAACCCTATAAAGCTCCTATCTACACCTTCTACAGGCAAACAATGTGAATACCTTTGAAGTGTCACATTTGATGGGGAACAGGAGTACCTATTTCTCAGTAGAAGCCAGTCTTTCTGTAGACTCAGAAAGATTTTCTCCAAGCCAGGAGCTCTTTACAACATATAAACACACACAAAACCAATATTTAATTCCAGTGTGTTAAGGTTTTTTGCTTTTTTATCTGTCTCATCCTTAGCATTTTTGAAGTGTCCTCCTGGATACACCATTATGTCCAGGTTTACTGCAAATGGTAAACAAGAATTCTACACAAGCCTTTATGTTTTCTCTGTTCTTCTTACCTATTTTTCTCTTGTTTGCTTCTCTCTCTGCCCTTATTAACATCCACAATAAAAGGAAGCAGAATCTTCTAATTAGTTTTTTGAAATCAAACACACTTTAATCATGTGATTTGTCCCTTACCAGTGGTAACCTGGGATTTCAAGGAAGCAAACAGCTCTAAGTTCTTATTCACTACACTTGAACAAGGTGAGATTTTCTTTAATTAGACAGAAAAAAAGATGTTTGACTTATACAGACTTAACAGATTAGGTGTATCCAGTGCACCACTAAATGTTTTTTAGCTCAGGTCAAAGATTTTTTCTCTTTTTGCTTAATCCTTATTATTTCTAGAGCTGAGCAGTGAAGAAATGTGATGCAATAAGTGAACCAGGGTAGGTGAGATACAGGCAAAATCTGCAACATTTATAAATCTGTTGGCTGCTGAAGCTTGAGAAGTGGACCCTGACTTTTCTTCCATTAGATAATCTCCAGAGAGCATTTCAGCTCAAATTCTACTATAACATGACTAGGTCACGCTGAACTGATAGGGGAGATTTTACTTTATTAAACAAGGAACAATTTTACCAGGTAAAACTTATTCTGAAGTGCTTAGGTGTTTTTTGAAATTGCTTGGTGAATTTTGTGGGAGATAGTCTGCACGTTTATTTACCACTCATGCTTATAATCTTGTATTCAAAAATTAATATTTCACCTGCCCCAGAAAAATAAAAAAATTAGCGTCCTTTATAAATCTTTTCATTAATTTCTGTAGTTTGATGTTATGACTATTGCTTATGAATAGTATAACCTGGTCAAGTATCGATCAGGTATTTCCGAAAACATTTACAAATGGTTGTTCCCTTCATAATTTTAACTGAAATAAATATCTGTTGCAATGGGTACTAGAAGGTTATTGAATTTGCTTCATCATTCCTCAATATCTTGTTTAATAAATGCTAAACAAATATCTTGTCAAACATGTGCAAATTCATATATTTCAAGTATCTTACCATAAAATGCACAGAATGAAGAATTAGAGCAAACTTCTGAACAACTCATTCAGTCTGAAAAGTATTGGCTACATCAGAAAGAAGTCTGAGCTGGTTTGTGCACAATCTGCTCTTTGAAGAAGAGTGCTTGGCTTGCAACAAGGTTTTACGTAATTAATCGGGCTCTATTTGACAATGATCTCAAGAGATTTGAGCTACACAGTATTTTACTCAGACGTTTGTTTCCTCAAAAGTTCTTAACTGCTGAACTAGCACAAGCTGAGAGGAATACAGTCACTGCAGGTGTGAAAGTCATGGTAATGTGAATCTTGCCACTGAAATCTTACATGGAAGTTTTATAGTTCAGAGCCATCTCTCCAGAAAGCTCTACTGTTATACTGTATGTAATCAGAATTTGTACAGAAACCTGCATAGGAGCTGTAGGCAGGTGGATATTTGTTCTGAAAATGCTACAATGTAGTAATCATCAGAAGATTCTTCCAGAAATCAAAATTATATTCTAGGCTTCATAACTGTTACTTCACAGTTATTTAGTCAGCATTAACTTTTGCCAACAAAAGAATTCCAGCTTGTATGGATGAGCTCAAAATAATTTTGAGTATCTCTGCTCATTTTATTTAGATATTTTTAGGGTGTATTTGATTTTTTTTTAATATTAAAATAGATTTGACCTCCTAAGAAAAGCCAGGATGCAGGGACAAGAGATTGTTCTCTTTTATAGTGTTGACATTTCCCACAATGAAGTATCAAACAATAAGAGCCAGACTCCTGTAAAGACAGAATTATTTTGACTTCCATGAGCCTGCATTATTTGGTTACTTCTGAATAACATTTCAAAAAGCTTACTGAAATATTAATTTGTGTGAATAGCACGGCTAAGATTTTTAGAAGGCAAAACCCTACATTCCTATATCCATATTTTAAAGCCTGTAATAGAGCTCCAAAGTGAAAAAAAAAATAAATCATAGACACTGAAGTGGATACAGGGTTGAGTTACAGAGAAGGGATTTTGAAATATTGCCTGGGGGTGGAGGGATGGTGTTGGGAAAACCAGAACTCAGCTAATCTTATGACTCGCCAAGGGGCTTAAAGGCAACAAAAAACCTCCTATTGCCATGTTAATAGTAACAACCTGAACAATAAAAAGGTGTGGCTATTGCTGAATGAGAGGGGGTGGAAGGTGATTTACCAGCAATGGACACAGATAATGCTGAAATCACAGAAAAAACAGAGGTACTTGAGGTCTTCTCTGCTTCAGCCTTCACTAGCAAGGTTTCCCAGGACTCAGGGTTTAGACATAGAGTTTGTGGAAAAGGTGACTACCAGCGGTGATTGAAGATTGAGTCAGGGATTGCTTGCAAAAATATCACCTCTATGAGTCCCTGTCTTCTTTCCAAAACAAACGCACATGTTCAGGTGCACAATTTTCTTATTTTTTTTCACCATACTGTTGTCCCTCAATCCAGGAGTAGGTTCTTGCCCAGTGTGTGGGAGCCAATGAGCCCACAAAGCCCAGATCCACTTTCCAGCCCTTAATGTGGTTCTGTACAGAACAGGGTGCTAGGCAATAGGGTGCAAAAACTAGCACCCCTCTTTGGAGGGGTTTCAGGCTTTTACAGAGGTTACAACAAAGAAGTAGTTGCACACTTGCTTATTGGTCAGCTTTTACTTACATCACTGGTGTACTCCTCTGCATGCTCTAATTAGTGATCAGTTCATTATTTAAAGGTGGTCCTACATTGACACCTAGGGTCTTCTCCCAGGTATGTGGTTTTTATCATTCTAATTAGCCCTAGATTACCTTTGGACAACCTTATCTCCTTCTCCCCCACCCCCCTGTTCATTTTGGTTGACATTAGCTCATCCATGTCATTCCTGTGTTATCTTGCTGTGGTTTTTCACCCTGTGGAACACAATATTCTAAACCAGATCTAATCCCTGAAATGCCAAGTTGTTCTCTTTGCCGCCTCCTCCAGCCTCTCAATCTTTTTAGTATTTCTTGATGGGTCTTAAATTCTGTGAGACAAAAGACTCTAAATTATAGTCAAATTTAGACACTCCACCTCAGGCAAAAGTACAAAATGAGTCAGGGAAAATGATGGAAATTTGACAAAATTAAGTGCCCTGCTAATTTCAGGTGAAAGTGAACACCTGTGAAAGGGAGGAGCTTCTGCTTCTGTCCCTGGTACAAGGACAGTACAAGGGAATGGCTCATCAGCCCTTTTGCTGCTGCTGTTTTTGTGGAGGCAGCTCTATGCGTGTGCACATGTATTTGTATTTTGCAGTGATATCTGGTGCTCATTATCCTGATGGAAAGTTATTTCCATCCAATGCCATAATGGAATTTGTAATCTCCACATAACTGAGCTTTGCATTTATTAGCCCTATCTGATGAACCTGTCAACAGCATAATATTAAACAAAAAAAAAAATATTATAACAAAATAAACATCTAGTTCTTGATTAAGAAATTGGAAGCAAGTTTTAAAATTTTGGAAAAAAATCAAACAGTTTTATGCTTTACACATCATTTGGTTTCTGAGTTATCATTTAAAACCTTTGAAGGCTCAAATAGCCATTGATACTTCAGAGAATTACAACAGCCACTGGTTTCTTCCTCTATGAAAGGCATTAGTGAACAACATAAATTTGCTTAGGGAAAGTATTACAGTTGTGTTGTAATTTTGTTATTACTATTTAAGAGGAATGTGCACCTAACATTTTTAACTTTATTAATGTTGATGTCCAATTAGTAGGTGGACACATCTCAAAAGTGAGGGGAAAACTAAAGAAATTTTCTTCTTTCCAGCAGATGATAATGGAAAGATTTTTGTCAATATTTTCAACAGTCCCAGGGGGAGATAATATTTTGTTGGGATTCTTTTGTACATTAATTAGAAGAATACATTTTATGTGCAAACTATGAAAAAAAATATTTATTTCTTCATTGAAAAAAAACATAATGGTTCTTTATTCTCTTTCTGCCTTACTTTATTTTACTCAAATAATTTGTCCTTTAACTATATTTCTTAATTAAATGAAAAAATCAATAAATAATAAGATCCTGCTGTTAAACAATACAACAGTTCCTGTGAAATAGTAGTGGAAACAAGTGCTTTCTATTTTCTTCATGGGGGAAAAAAAAAATCAACCAAACAACCTTGTATTGCCTTTTAAAAATACAATTATGTTCTGTGGTGATTTTTTGCTGGTTTTAATTTTTGTTAAGATTAAACTCTTTAAACAAATATATTTGAAAAAGTCTCTAAACATCCAGTACTAGTCGAAAAATCTAAATTGTAGAGATGTGGAGTTTATTGAATATTCTACCATACTTTGCTTTAATAAGTACTTTGCTGGTAATACATCAAATAATATATAATGCACTTTACGGCTCAGCATGGATTTTCAACTTAATGACTTTCCTCTGGTTATGAGACTGTCTATTTCTGAAATGATTTGTTTAGAAACATAGTAATTCCTTGGGTTTTGGCTCACTGTTGAGTTCCTATACAGAACTGAAGCATCAATGAGAAGCTTCAATTAAATATGTAAGATGAGGCTGAATATTCCTCATGCTGTTTCCAGGTTATTCAAATGAGCTTAACATATAAGGCTTTTTATTCAAGCTACTTTCAGAACATAAATGTAATTATAGCGTGTTACAATGGCTTTTCCTTGAACAACAACCTACATATCCAGTTAGATAATCTTCTGCTGAAACTCCTGTGAAATGACAGAGAAGGAAGAGTCTGCAGAGCAGGTCTAACTCCTGACCAAACACAAAATATTGGACTTCAGTACAGCACCGACGAAACCTAAGTTGCGTATGCTTGAAAAGTTTACAGCATTGTTTATTGAATTAATTTCTAAGACCTAAAACTGTCTGTATCTTCAAAAGGATCTTGTCACCTCTTTAGGATGAGTAAAGGGACAGAAGGGATGTTTGATATACCACCTCTGAGGAGTTCTTCACCAGTGTCCAAACTTCCATCCAGAGCTAACAGTAGGTCCATCCAGATTCTTCTGGAATCCTGTCAAAATGGGGCTTATGACATATTAAATGTCCTGCAGCAGCCTCTAGATGAGACCAAAGGAAATTTGGGTCCCACTAAGAAATTCTGTATCCAGCTTTCAACTGAAGTTAAAATATGAGATTGTCTCAGAAGTAATATAACTGAACTTTGCTTTCTATACCTCTGTTTTCTTAAAAACTTAGATTGGATGCTGCGCTTCCTGGCAGTGAAAGCAGGAGAACTACCTTTGATATTGAAATTACTAGATAAGTAGGAAATGTTCCACTAAACCCAATTTTAGTAGTAATTTTCCTTTAAAACATGTAGTTAATCTGATTTGTTAATTTAAACATCCATCAGCAAAGGGATGTCCTTATCTTGGCCTGAGCCAGGTGGGAAGTATTTGCAAATCCCAACCAGTTCTGCAGTTAGGGGTCACTCCTGTTGCCACAGGAAGAACTCCCTGCAGAGGGGGTCTGAAGAACACAATGTGTTTTATGAGGTCCCACTGTAAAGCACTTGGGGCTTTCTTGCTGAAGGTATTAGGTGCCTGCAGTGACCATGATCTGTCAGTTTTTTACATGGAAAGGTGTGAGTCAGAATAGTCTTAAGTGTATCAGGACCTGGGTATTAATTGAGATAGTCTCCACACTAACTATAAGCTCTGCTTTTAGAAGTACACACTGAAGAGGAAACAAAAATTCTTTTGGGAATTGGTGGTTTTAAATTTTGTTAATTTTGTCTTTTGTCTCTAGCCTTTTTCTCTGTCATGCTTTAAACAGTTATCAGTTTTCATTTTCTCATAGTAGCTGTAAAATTTTTGCTGCCAGCTTCCTTATTATATATTTTTAAAGCTAGATGATAGTTTGAAATAGAGGTCATTTTCCTGCCAATGGCAGCAGGAGCAGTCCTGTATTTTCTGTTCATGTGGATTCTCTGAATCAGGCTTAATGGTTTCTCTGATACTATTGTCAGGAACTTCATTGATTGATCTGGCCATCCACATTGGCCAAAAAATTAGACAATTAAAATGTTTTTACAAACAACTGGGATAAGTTTTCAGAGTCTGGAGCATTTGTGGCCTAGAAACCAGGGAGATGAGTTATTAATTAAATGCATCATTAGATAGTAGTCTCCCATGAATTTTAAATTGAGTTCTCTGAAGTTCTCATGGGTAATAGGATGTGAAGTGACTTGTACTGACTTATCAAGAAAAATGCAAGGTGTTTAGTAGAGAATTAGCTTAATAAAATAATTTAATTTGAAAATAAACCTCTCCAGAGTTAGTTTGCATTACCATTCTAGTTTAATTTCTCTTCCCACAGTTGATGTTGCTCTACAAAGCTGACACTCTTACCATCATGACACTCTTATCATCAAGTTCCAGCCTGGGTAATGGTGCTGTATTTCACCAAAGTAAATCTCCCCTCTGCTTTCAAGTGGGGACTAAGCATTGCTCATCTTAGTTCAATCACAGCAGTTACTGAAATAAGTGGGCTGATTGCTGAGGGTTCTGATTTCATCTTTGCGTATGCAGTCTTAAAGAAGTCTCAAACATAATTGGGATGTGGCCCAGAGGATTTGTTCTCAGGAGAAAAATGAGCAGGATTTAACTCTTGCTATAAAATTAATCTTCACTTCTCTTTTCTAGCAGGTACCATTGCTGTTTGTTGATAACATTAGTATTTAATGTGATGCAGCAGTTTCAGAATCTGAAACAGTTCACATAATGCTGAAAGTTTATTATCAGTAATAAGTCAACGCAAAATTTCATTCATAATGTTAAAGAACCATACTACAGAGACACTTTAGAGGAAGAATGAATGAATGTCTTCTTACAGTATTCTGAAAACTTAGGCTTTTCTTGGTGGCCTTTCATTTCCACTGAATTTATCCATCATGTTGCACAGAATTCCTTAGGAATATTTTTCCTACTCCTGCCAAAAAGTGAGCACAATAAATAGCATAATACTGTACAATGAAGAAAGTTTCTCAAAGAAAATGTTCACACTCTGATTTTCTTTTTTATTCAGTTTCTTCTTATAGGACTCTCAGTCTTTTGAGGTAAAGTTATGCTCTGTAGCATGTAAGGCAGTGCACAATAAATGAATAAGAATATAAAGTCTTTATCTGGAGAACTGTGTTGTTCTAACCTCTGCATGCTGCTTTATGTTTCAGTTTACTAATTCAGCTTTGGTTTCTACAGTGCCTTTCATACTGGAGATGAATTATTGCCTTTAAAAGGCTAAGTGAATGATTTGTTGATCTAAAAAGTTATTTTGAGGATTTATGGAATATAATTGAATTTTACACCTTAGCTAAATCTTATGAGAATAAATGTAGTTTGTGATCACAGGTAATTACAGAAACCATCAGAACACCAGAAACTACCATTTGCCCTCTCGGCTCTGAGAATCAAAATTTCCAACTCAAGGCACTGTACAAAAAATGGTTTTGCTGATGAATTTGAACAGAACTATAGCAGAGTCCTGCAGCCAGTTAGGTTAATCAGAAAAAATGTTATTACCTTTTTCCCCAAGGATGCCATTAATTTAACTCTGGCAAGCTATCATTAGTGCTGTGTGAAATGACTAATTTTCCCTCAGGAAGTGCTCGCATATGAGGCACGGGATTTTCCATAAGCCTGTGTGAATCATAGGTGAGACTTTTGGTGCAAGTGTTAGGAAAAAGCTGCATGTGGATTGTTGCTTTTCCTTTCAATGTTGTAACTTTTGAAACACTATATGCAGTATCAGAATTAAACCTTCAAGACTAACTTAAAAGAAAGCATCAACCACCTTTGCATCTCCAAAAATGCTTACTCTTTCCTGTTCAGCTCCTGTTTGCACCTGTGTAACACTACCTCTCAGAAGACCCTATGTCTCTTTCATGATTCTGCTCAAGTTGTGGACAACAAAAAAGCAAAACAAAACCCAAGAAACAAAGTTGAGGTGATTTTTATTTTTTTTTTCATTAGAAGGTAGAACTCCATGTCCTAAGAATAAACTTCTGATTCCTGTTTTTCAGCATTATCCTCTGGTTTTCCACATTTTGTATATAGAGTACATGCATACATGTAAAGTTGGTTTTTTTATGGATTCTTCACAATAGATATTAAACTGCTGCAGCTGAATTAGTAGACTAATGCCACTGGAGCAATCCAGAAATGATTCAAGACACTTATTTGGAGAAGAAGGACAAAAGAATCCAACGCTAACTTCCATATCCAAAGCTTCCTTACAACAAGAAACAAAAAACCAAAACCTCAACAAAACCAAGCCACATAACTCACTTTGCATATCACCAGCAATCAAGAAAGGGGAGGGTGGAGGGGGGAGAGCAAAAGAAGCCTGTGGTCTAAAATTCCACCAATTGCTTGAAAACACCTATGATTGACTCTGCCCATTGTAGTCAACATGGTTTGTTGAATATAAGATGGTAGTTATATGGCCTTTTATTGGCAAAGTGGTTTGTAACAGGACAAAAACTTGAACAGCAAGAAAAAAAGATCTGAAAAATCTTATATTTTTGGGGGGGAGGGGAGTGCTGTTTGCCTTTTTGGTCTTTTTTTTTTTAGTGAAGTTTTGCTGTGTTGACAAGACTTTGCAGTGTTCTTCTGGTTTATTCTGTCTGCAGGCAGTGCAAAGGGTATGCAGTAATGATTTGGGTGCATGCTGTTGGATGTTAGTAGTGCGTTCCTCAAGGTGAGAAAATCAGCAAAAACACAGGACTGACAAGAGCTAATGTCAACATAGATGAACTGTCTCCTGACTGGGGGGATGTGAGACAAGTGGGTAAGGTTGCCCAAATGTAACCTAAGGTTAATCAGTGTGGTGAAAATCACACCCCTGGAAGGAGCCCTCACATGCTGATGTAGGACTACCTTTGTATAACGAACTAATCACTAATCAGAGTGTGCGCAGGAGCACACCAGCGATGTAACTAAAAGCTGACCAGGGAGTGAGTGTTGTGCAACCTCTTATTTGTTGTAACCTGCATAAAAGCCTGCAACTTCTCCAAAGATGTGTGCTAGTTTTTGCGCCCTAGCACACCTTTCTGTACAGAAGCGCATTAAAGGTTGGAAAGTGGATCTGGGCTCTGTGGGCTCATTGGATCCGGAATATCCAGAATGAACCTACTCTCAGATTGAGGGACAACAGCAGGAACACATTTGCCTTCCCTTGTTATTTTTCTGTAACACATAGCAGCAGAAACAGCTGTCGTGCTCTTAGTCTCCAAATTATCTTACACTATCATTGAGAAATGGATTGGCTTATAAACTTGAGTGATTTCATTCTTTCTCAGGAGATTTTGCTTTGTGACATTTGGGAATTTATTTAAACTTCTTCCTCTTGATCTCTTTCCTAATATATTTTAATGGGAAGCTGTTATTATTGGTATGTTCAATACTTAAGCCAAACAGTTCCTGGACAATAACTATATTTTCACAGCATGTAGGTATAAGAAGTGCAAAAAACCCCTTAAATTAATATATCTGTGTCTTCCCTAGCTCTTGCATATTTAATTTATATCAACAAACTTGCATCTCTGTGTCCTTTTATGCATATTGCTGCATTCAAACCCCTCCATGCTCACAAAGCCCTGTTGAGTGTAGTTAATTCTGCCTCCTCCTTGTCCTGCAGCAATTCCTGTAAAATTCTGCCTTTCCTAGAGATGATGACTGGATCAGCTCCGCTCTTTCAGCACATTATCTCCTTAGATGTGCAAGGAGGGTTTTGTGGTGTTGCAAGTCCTTCACCCGCAGATTTTGAAGACATTGCCACGATAGCACTCTGCCTTGGGGCTGATGAATGAGTGATGTCCTAAGCTAATACAGCATCACCCCACCTTACTGAAAGTGTGGATTTTCAAATCTAGTAAAAACACATGTATGGCTACATGGCTTCTGGTATGATCTGATGGGTTGGGTTATTTTTTTTTCTTTTATTTGGGGGGGGGAAGATAATTTTGTTTTGGGGTTTTATCTCTTCATTTTATCAGTTTTGCCTTGCCCAATCTTCTTGTAATGGTTTCTTCACAGAAAAATGAGTTTGCCCAATCTTCTTCCAAGCCCAAGATCGGAGCATC
>NW_010124641.1:0-4414 GCF_000699245.1 Pterocles gutturalis
GGGGGGAACGGGTCCTGCAGCTGTGGGCTTCTCACAACACCAGTGCACCAGGCACATGGTGTCCAGGCAAGGGGGAAAAACCAGCCCACCGGGAAAACCACACCACGCTGAGCACCTCGCTCTTCTCAAAACCAAGACTGTGCTTACCTTGAGGGAAGCTGGAATAACAGCCCCGAACGCAGAAGTCAGTTTAATGGAGACAGAACTCATGGAGGAGCACTACTGCCTGTCAATTTATCTTAAATATAATCCCAAAAATGAAATTAATTATTTGAAAAGATACTCTAGAACTTTTATTAAGAAGTCAGGTGCTCGTGTGCCCATCGTGGAAGCGTGTTACAATGCAGCGACGGTCTGTCAGGAACAGGACCGCAGCACTCACAGCAGGCACAGCTGCCTTCGAGGGATGCCTTTGGGAAAACTGAGCAGATCTGACTGATAGAGCAGGCAAATCCCACCTTTGATCAAAATCCTCTGAATGAAACCTCTGCCATCTGTTTCTTGCTCACCGGACGCAGGAGTTTACAATTTATCTCTGATAAGAATTATTTTGGAAGCCATTGTCATACCCTTGGTCAAGACATGGCGTCCCAATCCGGATGCCACTGTGAATGTTGAAAACTCACTCAAGTTCTCTTGCTCCCATTATTTCATTTCCCCGAAACTTCCAAGGCCTTCCTCCAGTGTAAAAGCTTTCCTGTCCTTTCTGGAAAGGACCTAGTTTTGTCACTGACTGTCACATCCAGAACGGAAAGATCTGCAAGAGCAAACTCTCCTTTGCCTCTGAAGAAGCACCAGCTGGTTTATCGCCGGGAACCAAGGGGAGAGGGGCAAATACTACATAAGCCAAAACCTCTGCAAAGGACCCCTAAAGGTAACTCAGAGTAAAGATGCCAACGCTTGTAATGCTTCCTCTGATCAGTGCTGGTAGGAAATTCCAATGGTTATTGCTATCCAGCCCCATGTAAGCACCGATTATAAAGTACGATGATATTTTGCAGAACAGACTGCCATGAGCTGTGGCATTTCATTACTAAAAGGGAAGATGCATTTACGTAAGCTGCATTCCACCTGCAGCCTGTGTTTACATCCTTTAACATCACAAGTCTATGTGGCAATGAGCCACCACATCCAACCACCAGACCCCCAGCCGGCGCGCAGAGGGGCAGCTCTTCGGATGACCAGCAATGTCTTTTCATAAAGAGAAGTCTCTCGTCCTACCTCTGATGTCTCTGCAGGTGCAAGCTCACAGACCCCGTTAATTACCAACGTGGGAAGATGCTTCAAGCCTATTTTACTTCTGTGCTGTCACGGCACTCGTGAAGCTGTTACACTGAGACAGGACAAACTCCTCAGGGAACCTGTTACTCCAGCTCCTTACAACACACTGCCAGCAGCTCATTTTCCTTTTGTAAGATGAAGGTGATATCTCCGCAGCATTTCTGCACATGTTCCTCCAAGCAAGACGATGCAGTGGAAGCTCATTCCCTTCTTCAGGGACCCATCCTGCCTAGAAAACTCATGATATTTTTAACCATTGCCAGTCATTCAACACCAATATTCCACACCAGCAGTACCTGGAGATCTATTTACATCCCACCTCCTCCAGCTTTGTTTAGACAAGCCTCTTACCCAGGAAACCTTACAAAGCATCCGTGCAGGAACAGATTACTTTTACAAATTTTTTTTTTGGCCTTTTCATTCTTTAAATTGAACCTGGCCTTTTCCAGTCACAACTTCAGCCATATATGAAAGCACTGTCTGGCTGACCTGAATCCCTTCTGGGAGAGCAGAACCTCTGAAAGAACGGGTTTGCATTTTAACTCAGGAAAAACTTCCTTAAGTACAGTTCAATTTATCTCCATTATTTTACTTTCATAAACTGAGCTAAAACATCTGGACAACATCAAGCTGAGTAAAAGTTGGATGCAATTTTTTACTATTACTCCAAGAGGGAGGGAATTCCCCAGCTAAGCCCAACACAGCAGCAACAGCACTTCTGGGGGTCTTGGGTGACAGCAATTCCAGGCCCTCCAGGGATTTCCGAACAGTACAAGATGGAGAGTGGTTTGAACCAAAATACTTGAAAAACACTTTAGGTACTTAGGGAGGAGGGGGGGAAAAGGGAGGGGAGAACAAAAGTGAACAATCTGAGTTTTGCCAGGGGAAGACATTTGCTGAACCAATCCAAAAGCCATCAAGTATTTTGCCCTTATCAGTAAAGGTGCAATAACTTATGACTCAGATTTTTTTATCAGTCACAGACATTTAAGATGGCAACCTAACACAGAACCCAAGCAGTAACCCACAAATTCTAAATACTGATTTGGTACATGTGAACGAAGAAGCAACACTTGAAAATAAGTCCATGAAACTTTCTGAAACTCCTGATACAAATGGGTCATCAAACGCAAACATTTCATAAGCTAGTATACGGTTCAGTGCTTATGCAGCTCTGCCCAGGACAGTATTTCAAAATTTGACAGCCATTATGTAAATAACAGAAAGTCCTTAACCCCATTCACAGAGGGAAGAGAGAACCTGGGAGAGTTTAAAGGATTTGATCAAAGCCAGGCAGTGCCAACAGCCACGTTGGAAGAGGAAACCAGCTATTTGAGGCTAAACCCTGCATCGCCAAGCCACATTCTCCCTTCCTGCTCAAAGCCCTACATTTTATTTGCTCCAGTTTTATATGCACCAGTGGCAGCGTTTTTCAGTTTGTAGTTCTCAAATCTCAACAGTCACATTCTATTTGAAGCCTCCACCATTACATATGGTTAGGAGCTGGATTTTGACCTTGCAGCTATGTAACACAGGCACACCATTTAATGATGTCCTATTTCACCCAAGAAGTGAATACATCCTGGGAGCCGGTGCTCCGGGTCCGACATAAATGTTTGTCAACGTTGAAGTGTAAGTCAGCAACCATAAAAGAATCAAGATTTTTGCACAATAAATATTAATAAAGTACTGCTTTACTTTTTATTGTCTGACAACAACGTTTTGACTGATACCAGCAAAAATCTACTCCTTTTCTATAGCTTCCCTTCAGTAGATGACAGAGTGCTTTGTAACACCATTTTACCCCTTACCCCCGCCCCGTAACGACTCAAACACAATGGGACTTCCCAAACCTGTTCTAAACAGCAGTGAGGAGACAGGGAGACGAAGTTCTCATCCTACATCCAAACCGAGACAAGCACAATCCGTTTTGATTGTTCCTTCACACAACTACACTTTTTATTTTGGTAAATACAGACCAAGCTCCCATTTTTTTCCTTCAGCTCATCATACTGTAGAAGTTCTGCATATTTACAATTAAAACAAAGAAGTTAAGAAGCTGGTAAGTCTAGACAATTGTTTAAAGTAGGTTTGACACAACCAGAGCTAATTCAGCACAAGACACAATTGTGTCAGACCACACAAAAAATGGAGAGCTAGAAAAACAGACTGGAAACAGCTCTCCTATAGTAAAATATCAGAGTAAACATTTTTCCAAATCCCCCTGCTTGCCTTGATAAACAAGAGTTGAAATGGAGTGATCCAAAGGAGTTCATTTAAAGCTATTTTAGCTGCCCCATATAAACAGGGCTTAGATAGGAAGTTCATTACTAACCAGAACAGGGCTCTTTTGAGGGGAAGATCAAACTCTGTAGTGCCTGTGGAGGCACTACTTTTGCTTGCAGGCAAAGCTCTTGACACGGAACAAGGTAAACCGTTAAAAGAGGCAAGTTTCACTTTTTCACACCCCCTAAAAATAGCCACATCAGTTTATTTAAGATGAGGAAATACTAAAAAAACCACAAATAAATAAGAAAGATACCAACTCATTGCAAAGCCACAGCTTTTCCCAAGACAGTCCACAGGATGTGAATTCTGACCTATTTTAAATGCTGATAACAGCATTTTAGAATTTTGATAAATGCATTTAAAAACCTTCGCAAACACACCTGGGGGGTTGGGGGTGAGAAGAGCTTGACTATAAAGTGAAAATTCACTTTGTCATTTAGGAGTCTGATTAATAGTGTAATTCCTATATTCAGAGCCAAGTCTGCTCCACGGGAGTGGTTAGATGCAAGAACGGGGCTGCGGTGGCCGCTCTGGAGAGGTGTCCTTACCTGCTGTGCACTACACAGCCTGCCCTTTATTCATGGGCTGATTTTTCTCCACATTTTTTCAAATTCCTTTCATTAGATTGATTCAGTGACAAAACTGCAAGACTACATGGATTAACCTTCTCTCCTCTAAAGCAGCTTCTAGAAATAAATTAGAACACTTCTAATTATCAAACAGCAAAACCTGTTCACAGCAACTCCTTTGTTCTTGAATACCGTGTAACAGCAACGCCGCTGAGCACTTCAGAGCGCGGAGGACAAGCTCTCCTCCTGCTTTCGCAGGTGTGTCGCTGGGACAA
>NW_010124642.1:0-218 GCF_000699245.1 Pterocles gutturalis
AGCGTTACGGTGCCGGTCCTGAGAGCCTGCGCTCGGCGGGTCCCGCCGCAGGCGCCGCACGGGCGTTTCCTCCTGAGCGCTGCCATAAACCGCTTTACAGGGGACAGCAGGGCTGCTTTGTCATCCGTCAGCTGGTCATATCGCTGCTGAGTCAGCGTCGCAGCTTCACAGGGACCTCCCGGCAGCAGGGTACCTCATGCTGCGGTTTTACAAGCGCG
>NW_010124642.1:249-1176 GCF_000699245.1 Pterocles gutturalis
GCAGCGTGTGCGGTGGCTGACAGCGGGGTGGCCGGTAGGAGCTGGTTACGGGCGGCGTTTCCCACGCCCTGCCGCGAGCTGTTGCAGATCCGTACAGACACGTCCCGCTTCTGCCTTCGCCCCAGTTGTGCCCTGCCTCTTGTACCTGAAAGAGCAGAGCTTCCCCTGTAAAAATACGGCATCATTGCTTCACGGTGTTGGAGATGAGTTGATGGAGCTGTTCACAATTTTTTTTAAATCCCCTTCTATCTACTGAAATTTACTTAATTTGTTTTCTCGTTAAATCCTGGCTTAATTTAACCTGGACTTGAGGGGAAACACTCTTTTTACAAGGGTTTATGGAAGTTAGTGTATTTAAAAATGCTGGAGCGTACAGTATTGTGGTTAAACCATCCTCAAGGAATGATGAGTATAAATGTATAGAGGTGTGAAGATAGATAATTTATTAATTGATATAATACATAAGCAGGGATGGATTTTTTTTCATTTAATGGCTACAGAAGTAGGGTAGTTTATAAATTCATTTAATTTTTTTTTTTTTACTCTGCATTTAGTAGAGCAAAGAAAAAAACCAGCATTCTCAAGGTATTCTCTGTGTGTCACTGCCCGTGTGTGGTAGCCCCGGGGTGACCTGCAGGTTTTTCAGAGTTGCAGCAGGAGGATGCGAGGTCCTAGGCAGGGCTGGGCACAGGCACAGGCTGTGGCGGAGAGAACAGTAGCAATAACTGGGTTGGTTGTGGTGCAAATCACTCAATAAATTCCTTTTTCAAAGAAATGACTTGGAAATCTTGCTGTACCTCTGCTCTCAGGCTGGCTGCCTAATCCTCAGGGGTATGGAAATGAGCTGCGGCTTTCTGAAGAAACCAGTGTGGGCTTAATGCGTAATGCCCTCCCTGTCCCTTCCCCGGCGTTGGTAGCTGGTCCCAA
>NW_010124643.1:0-26002 GCF_000699245.1 Pterocles gutturalis
CTGTGCCGGGGCCGAGCTGTGCCGGGCGGCTGGGCCTGCGCGATGGCGGCCCCCGGGGGACGCAGGCGTGCAGCGGGACTGCCCTTGTGGTCCCGTCTGCGTTCTAGAGGCACAACAAAATTCGGTGGCTTTGCAGGTTTGGACTGTGGAAGGTCTGGAGCATCAAGTGGAGGTGTATCCATCGCTCTGTGGAACTGACCCGTGCTGCCAGCAGTGGAGGCTCTAGGGTGGTAACTGCTGTTCCAGTGTGTTTGGTTTACCTTCCCATCCTCCTATCTTACCCTCCCGTCCCAAAGAGCTCCCTTTTGGTGTTTGCATAGTCAGTGTCATAGTCAGCACACCCCTTCTTCTCTCCACCCCCACACTGAAATCAAAGTTGAATTAGGAGCAATCAGTACCTTGCAGCAGCAGAGCTCTAGTGTTTCCTTATCTTTGAAACTCCTTCCTGCTTTTTTTCTGCAAAGGTCATACGCTTTTTGCACCCTCCCCATCACCTCACACCTCTTTCATCTACCCTGAAACTGGAAGTGTGAGTGCAGCAAATGCAGAATTTGTGTTAATGTAATCAGTTCAATATAAATAAGAGCAAAACTGTGATTCTTCAAGCTTTGATATCAGCAAGTTACGCCTGAATAAACTGCGAGAGGCTACAGTAGACTGGTACGGAAGTACTTGCCACCATAACCCCAGTGACACCAGTTCCATGCTATAAAGATGAGGTTATTATTAAGATGACAGGTAGGCACTGAACATCTACCATCAACAAAAAATTATACCTCTGCAGATACTTTCTGCGACTGGGTCAGAGACTGACAAATATCAGCGCTTATTCTGATGGATTTCTAAGATTGGTATCAACATAAGATTGGCACTAATTTCCCCGTATCTTTATTTGAAAATCATTGCTACCTCTGCAAGACAGCTTCCATATTATTAAAAGAAGGTAAACAAAAGCAAAACAGCTTTGAAGCACTACAAGCTTGTTTATATGCAAGAGACATACTATTTTGGAGCTTATACTGTCACTAATTCCTTTTTCAGTATTAACGTTTTCCTTTGGCTTTTGAGAGTGGGAATCAATTCTTCTGCTGGAGCGACCAGAAGAGTGTATTGTCATCATCAAACATATTATCATCAAACTTGGGTCAAAGTTGTTACATTCTGAGGGTAAATAATAGAATGTAAATACACAGTCATGAGTCTGCAGAGTCTCCAAAGGAAGTAGTGATACTCCTATCTTTGTAATATTGTTTAGGCTGAAGAAACTATTAGAAAAATCTGCAGGAAATCTTTCAGCAGTAGCAGAGTGCAGCGTACAGCTAAAAGTTTTAAATCACACAAGGAGTTAGGCACTTAAACACTTTGAGTCAGCACTTACTTAAGGATAGAATTTTTGCCTAAAAATCATAATACCTTCAAGATCCCATTCTATGTGATTTATTTTAGTGGATATTTTCCATTTCCAGCCCACAGATGACTCTTCCTATTCAGCTGATAGGTTTTTTGCTACCCACACACCCTAAAATTCTGTTCTTTGCACTGAACATAACAACCAGGGTCCCACTGTGTTAGGCAGCATAGAAATACCAGGTTCAGCTTCAACATGTTACAGAAAATCACGGCCTAGTCAATATAAAAAAAACCCCTCTTTACATGGAAAAAGGTAAACAACACTTCTGGTTGTTGTGAGGTATTACCAAAAGTTGACTTTTTGCCATTAGCAGTTAGCATCAGTTCTGTTAAAGCTGCCTCCGTCCAAGATAACGTAGTTTCTGTCTGCAAGTATTGTGTATTATTATTCCTCTGTATTGGTAAAAGCTGAAGGGCTGACATTATATGACTAAATACAGTGTCATACTATTAGCTCTCATGGAAGCGTGGCATGTCCTAATTATTAAAGGAAGCAGAACAGGTACTACCAGGTACGGGAAGTATGAATGCATGACTAAGTGTAAAGGGGACCTTTAGTGCCTTTGTTTTTCAGCTGTGCAAAATGTAAAGTTCATCCAGAAGGGCATGCTAAGAAATCAAGTCTTCCTGTTTTAATGTAAGTAAATACTCAAAAGCATGATTACAAGTTAGTTGTGGCACTTACTCAGCGTGGTTATCATCAGTGCTCTGCCATGGATTCAGTTGGGTAAACCCGTGAAATACTTGTTTTGTAAAAATTCTTGGGACAAAATCCTAATGTTTTGTTCAAGAGTGTCTTGCCTGTGGCTCTTGTGTAGAAATGAAGCACTACATACAGCAGCCTCAGATTGGCAACTGATGTTCACCTAGTGGGCAAAAAACATCTATGTGGTCGAATAACAGATTAGTGCTAGAGATTTTTTTTTTTTAAACATTCAATTCAAAAGCCCCATCATACAAGCTCATATTCATGCCAGCAGAATTCGGTATGACAGTTTTATGGTTACTCTGGAAAAAAGCTTGAAGGATTTGTGCTCTCACTGATTTGTCTCACTGATTTCTGCAAAATACACTACATATGGAAAAAGTACGCAAATAGTCCTTCCTTTCTTCCTTTAGAACAAGGTAGAGTTAAGGAACAGAAGTACAGGCTTTCCTCATGCTTCTTACACCTGTAGATGTAAGGAAATTACTCTCTGCTTAGGCTCAGTTCTGTTTTGAAGCTTCAGCAATTTTGCAACTGATACAACTTTTAATTTAATTTTTTTTTAAGAACTAGATGGGCAAACATCTAGATTGAATTTTCATTCATCAGAAGCCAAGTATGATGCAAGCAGCTTTCAGGGACAGCCAAACTGAGCTTCATTGAATACTAGCTGACCAACATCTCCACCTCCAGTTCCCATCACTGTCATTTAAGGTAGTTTTACCTTATGCAAGCAAGAGTGCAAGTGTGCTAAGTGTAGCAAGCGATGGATAAGATGCTAAGAGACAGAAGAGTTCTCTCTTGAAGGTAGGTGTTAGAACAGAGACGAGACATTGATCTCTTTCCTCCTTCTTCCTTTAATTCTGTAAAGAATTACTTGTATGTATGGTAGAGTAGTGCACGTTTTACAGCACAGGAAAAGGGAACAATGAATAAATTCAGGTTTCTCCTGACTTTTAATAATGAGCAGGATGATTTGATCAAAAATATCAGCACCTCACAAACAAATGGTGATGTTATTGACAAATGGAGAATACTATGCTCTTCTACTTCAAACTCCTCCCAAATTAATTTTGTTTTCACAAAATGAACATTTGCCTTTTCCACATCTGTGTTTGACAGCAGTCCATTTTCAGCACAGCCACCATCTGCGTGGGCATTCCTACTAGCAGTGGAACATCTATGCACCAAACCATTTTAGTAGGTTTGGGATGAATCAAGAACAGCTTCAGAACATGCCATTTCCTTCTCCCAAAAGGCTGCCTCCTGTAGGAACGTAAACTTCATAAAGGATGAGGAAAGTGAAGCCAGGTCTATACCTTTACTGTCAACCTTTCTGTTACCACTGGGTGAGAATAGACTTACATGGTTTGAAGTTCCCCTCCATGAGACAGCAAGAAAATGAATAGCAGCAAAGGTAGGGGAAGATAGTGCGAGACTTCCCAGCATATTTCAATTGATGTTACTGAAACATGATGCACGTGACTGGAATGTTTCTATCACTGTCTACAGGAAAGAATGAGTAATAAGGTGTGAAGGAGTAAGACTAAACAAACTAAAAATATTGCTACTTGTATTAATATCTCAGAATTGCAGAATCTTAAGTGCCCATAAATAATTGCTAACAAAAGCCTCCACAGTACTTCTGTTGCGGATCTTAACTCATCACTAAGTCATCGCAGAGAAGTATCTGGAAGGGATCAGGGTGGCCTACCATAGCAGGTAGGGATTAACAAGGCAAATTATTCTTTGGACAACAGGCTTAAACCACACACAAGGTGTTCTTTATTCAACAACTTTGGGATCAATAAAGGAAAAACTGCACAAGCTTTAATGTCCTGTAGGCAATCTAATGGTTCTTTTTTCTCTGTAAACTATGAATCAATTTAATAGCCCTTCTGGATATAAGCTGTTCCTGTATGGAAAACACGATTCAGATAAATCTGTCAGTCACTTAGTTCCTGGTTTTTCCTTAAGGCAGGATGTATGTATACATACCTACGTAATTTCTGACACATTTGTCTAACCTGTTCCTAAAAATCTCTTACTGGTGGAAGTGGCATCCCTTTTTTAGGCAGTCTATTCTAGTGCTTATGTATTTGCTTTCAGTGTTGTTATTGTACTGCAGTGCTATTTGCTTGGGCATTTCTGTGGCTACGAACAAGAAAAGCACCAAAATCAATATGAAATGTACTCATCTATACTTTTTAACAGGTTTGATGGTTGAGATTGATTTTAGAAGAAATTAAAGAATTTGAGACTGCTCAATTCAGTGATATAAGGGAAGTTGTTACATCTCACACTGTTTCCTTGTAGTGAGCAAAATAAGGTTTACACAGAAATGATGGGCAGTTAAGTCATCTTCATTAACAATTCCTACAATCTTTATGTGAAAAGCAATTGTATCAATATTATATAACTGTTCCTGCTGTTAATAAAAGTGACCCTGCATTGTCGTGACAGGGAAATAGAGACTTACTACTGCTTTTGTACCTCCTCATGTTCTTGGATTAACTGGGTTCTACAGTTGCAAATACATTACAGTAACAGATATGGTTCTTCCAGAAGCACATGCCCTGCAGGCAGGCTGTCAGGTAGAAGAAGGCAGCGTACATGGATGTCTTTCATCTCAGCCTCTGTCCTAGGTGCATTTAGAGGTGAAGCTCTCCACAACGATGAAGCAGGGCACTGTTTTGCCACCCAGTCACTTCATGGCAGCATGCTGACCCACTGCCAGCTCTGACAGCTTTGTTGTTCCTTTTAATCCTATTATCATCATATTGGAGAGGCACCTCATAAAATTTATAAAAACTTGCATATTATAATACATTTTAAGAGGAGCTTGAACAATGGAAGAGGGATCTCACTGTAGAAAGAAATGTATCAGTTGAGTTTCATTTGTCCCACACCTCTGGAGCCTTGTTGCTACTAGTTCCATAGGTCATAAAAGAAAAGTGAGATGCTGTGTGTGAAAGGTAGATGACAAGTTCATTAAGGGTAATACTTAAATACACAGGTCCTGGCAGGAAAAGAGTTACTGTCAAGGAATCCTGGGAAGACTGGCTCTCCAGGAGCTGCAGTACCTTTCCCTGAATTCTCACTGCAGACAGCACTCCCATGGAGTCACAGTTTGACATGCATTTAAAGCCTGCCCCGCCACTGACAGATGCAATTGCAGCCAAGGACTACGCAGCGGTTTTTGCGTGACAGAAGCACTGTTTACACTGGAAACTAGTTCTTTAAAATATGTGGATTTATTAGTTCAAATACAACAATTGAAAGGCCTGGCTGATCAAATCTAATTCCTTTATCAAGTGTTTTCTATAAACACAATGAGAATACACTCTGGCTGTATTTAAGAAATAATTAATGCATTTGGAAGTTTTACCTATGAAGTTTAAAACACGCTAGATACTACTGAACAGAAGTATTCAGCCAAGGACCTTACAGAGCAACCATTTTCCATATTTCCCAAGTGTGTATTTATGTGTTGTTTTCATTGCACTTCTAATTCAGGGAAGTTACAATCATTCTACACAGAATCACAAGTCACAATGTAAACTTACAGCAACATAATGCACATGTCTCCACCAAGGTGAATGTGAGCTGTTCATAAGTGGGTCTGTTCTCCTTTTATAAAAAGAGGTCCAGCCATGGAGTTAGGAGCATGCATTTTCTTGGCACAGATGCAGTTTTTCTAAAATAGAAGTGAGATGCTTACCACTTGATGGCTGAGCACAAGTTGGAAGCAGAAATTGTGTCTGCTATTTAGATTCAGTACTATATAAAAGTTCTTTGACTGATATGTGAGAGAGGGTCTGGGTTTGTTTGGGTTTTGTGGGTTTTTTCTGGTTTTGTTTTTTTGAGAGAGGCCTCATGTTCACTAAACATTAAGTTGTTACAAATTAACTTTTGGAATGAGATTACAATATTCCCTACAGAAATAATTAAAGTGGGGACTATGCTTATTTTGTTTCTTTTTTTTTTTAAAGAACATATGCAGTGTATTTAATTTTCCTGAAAAATAATAAAAGATTTTAAAATTATGGTGATGAAAAGGACTCCCAAATTAGATACCTCATACTCTCTCTCCAGAATCTTTAATTCTTAACTGCTATGTTGTAGCTAAGTTATATACATTGGCCAAAGAAAATTAACACACACACGCACACACGCCATCCAATTGTCCTTTTATATTTTTATTCGGTGTTAAGTAACTTCACAAGAAAACAAAATCAGTTACTCTGGTGTACGTGAAATCAGAACAATACAACCACTTGAAGCAAAAAGTAGAAACAAATTTCAGCCCAGGAATGGAAAACTGATACTTCAGTGCTATGGATATGCAATGCGCTTCATACCACAGTAAAATATGCCAACCTTTAATGCTTTTGTTGTTGTTGTTCTTGTGTGTGTTTCTATCCATACAGAAAAACTAAAAACCACACTTCAACTCTCACTGAAAGCTTTAGAGCTTTAGCCATTAAACTATGAAAACAAGTAACAATTTGTTATTGCCGAAGCTCAATATACGATTTTATTTTCCCCAAAGGTGCTGGAATTATTACATGCCACAATGTAACTATAGGCAACACCTTTGTTGTTTTTGAGCCCTTTCTTACCAGAGGCAGCTCTAGCCAAAATTAACTGAGCTGAAGTTTGTGTTTGAAATATGTCCATTTGGTCATTTCTTGTTCTCGAATGAAGTTCTATTCCATCCTTCACTGTAGTGATTTGAAGAATTTGTGTGTAAAGTTCTTTTTTACTTTCATGTTACATTTAACTAGTTCTCAGTGCAGGTGCTAAACAACCTCTCAAGGAAGCTCCAGAAGAAAGTAAAATATATAAAAATCTATCCAAAGTCTGCAAATAAATTAAGAAAAGAAACTGTAAAGTGTCAAAAGATTTGTTGCATGAATACAAACCCTAAAACATACTCTAAGAGGAGGACCAAAAGAAAGTCCCCAGGTAAGGACAAACCAAGCCAATTTTAAGTAAGGATCTCAACAAAAAGCGTTGCACAAAGAATGGCATGGTTTTCCAACCACGTACTTAAATTCTTACATTATCAATTGAATAAAGGCAACAAAACCCAGTTACTCAGAAAACCTTTCTAGCACAGAACATATTTCAAAGGCAGTTCAGCTCACATTTCAAACAGCTATAGTTCTCGTTAGGTTTATTGCCTGTCAACATTAATGGTTAAGCTTTTCAAGTCAGTATTGGACTTTCTGCACTTCCTGATGTTATAGACATGCTGCTATTGTATAGACTAGTTAGGTGGTGTTTTTAAACTATGAGTTGGTACAAACTTAAATGTTTAGTTTTGCAAATATTGCTCCTCCTGGCTTATACATTTTGCATAATGTGTTAAAAGCACAAGGAGTTGATAGTCTTGTACAGATGCAACTTGACAATGCATTGACTTTCTAAGTTAACAAAATAAAATTTAAAAGCAAGTCACATAAAGCAACAATCACTACTGCAATCACACATGTATGTTGTAAGTCATCACTTTCCCTCCCCCCACCCACCACACACGTAACTTGCCCCACACATTCTCTCAGAAACACAAAATGAACTACGAGATTTACTAAATTACAGCCACAACAGCAGCTAACTGCAGCAGCCACAGGATTTCTTTCAAGTGAAGCACTGACCCTTTGCATTTCAAACATTGAACACTCTGAGCATTTTAGACTTTCAGTCATTCAGGCTCAAGTTCAGTACAGGATGCTTTTGCAGGTTACATGAATGCCATCATCTGCAACAAGACAACATTCTCATTACTCGTTACAAAATTCACAACAATCCACACATCACCCCAGTGGTTTATTATTTTTGGTGTTACTTCTGCCCCACATTGGCAAGTTGCTAAAAAGGACAAAAAAAAAGAAAAAAAAAAAAAGGAAAGAAAACCCCACATTGCCTCCATACCTACAAAAAATCCTTGGCTTCTCCAGTTAGCAAAAATACAAACCATGGTATCCTCAGTGTTGGTTTGCGGGAGGGGGGAATCACAGGATAGAAAACACAGTTTCTGTAAGTCTCTAAAGCACAACCCTGTTGTTCCTACTTCAAAGTTATGAGAATTACTGGATGAAGACTGGACAAGTCATTCATGCTTTTCTCCTGCATTCAGAAAGGCACTGATAGATTACAGTGTTAAGTATTTATCTCCCAGTTCTTAAAGAACAAAGCCTAATGTGCAGAAAGCTGAAGTCTCTGAATAGCAGAAGTAGTTGTAGACACTGCGATGCTAAGAAGATAGTAATAGTGGTAGGGCTACAGTTACGAATGAAAATAACTGCAATTAAGATGCAAAAAAGCAGTGGTACTACTAAGACAAGCACATGCACATCCATTCTTGATTTGACAACACAATCTAGTCTAGTTCAAATAGCCAAGAATTTAACAGTTTTTTTGGGGAAAAAAAAAATCTTCAACGGGACAGCTGTGTCCTCATCTATAAAATAAGCAAGAAGAGAAAGATAAATACACATCTGAATCCATTAACTGAAGAGGAAACTCAAGTTGTTGTTTTAGAGCTACAGACCCTCAAGGATAGTTTTCCATCTCATGTTACTTTTAAATCATCTGTTCTATTCTGCAGTTTTTATAGTTGAGTTCGAGAAAAAAGCTCCTCCTCACATGGATCAGCCCATTCACTTCCACCTTCTGAAGCTGTGTCTTCAGAGCTGGAGCTACCACTGGAGTAGATCTTCTTCCTGAAGCCATTTGGTTTTGCCTCAGCATTTATATCATCTGCACATCTTGCTTCATAAACAGAAGAAACCTAAGGATTTAAACTGACAGTGTTGATGGGGAACAATAAAAAGCATGCTTGCTTTTTTTCTGAGCTGGGAGGTTATATATAGTTTTGTAGTTGTTCAAGAGAGATGTCACAATTATAGGGCAAGTCCTCCTCTTTCCTGACTTAGTCCACTATGTAGAAAGGACTGCAGAACAGCAGGAAAAAAAGGTGAGGCCTTTATTATTTTTTTTCCTATTCCTTAATTTTAGGATTTGCACAGAGAATCAAAAGGGAACTCAGTTAGAATGCATCATTATCACAGGTCATGTTAGAAAATTACTGTAAAAGTTACATTGAAAATTTGGTACTAAGTATTAAATATCAAGAAAACACAGCACAGATCTGACTAAACTTCAACCAAAAGCCATATATTTTCAGCAGAATCAGCACAGCTATAGCAAGCGTGTCACAGTGTAATTTAAGTCCTATCGTCACTACAAAGTTTAAAAGTGTATCATGAAGGTTTTGCCTACAGCAAAATATCAGGTTTTTGTTCGTAAGCAGGACAGAATTCAGCACACATTATGTTTACACCTTTAGTTACGGGTGCTTTCTGCCTTCATAGTGCACATCAACCCACTCTATGCTTACTGAAATTAGAAGCTGAGCAAAAAAAAGACTCATGTTTAACACACACAACAAGCAAAAGCCAAGTGTTCCCACAGGAAACTGAGTTTGCTTAACTACTACAAGTCAACCTCTTTGTACAAAGGGCTGTACTCCCCACAGTACAACACTGGGGAGTTTTCAGCAGAATGTTTGAGACTCAGAAGAGTTTAAAACACAAAGTAAGGAAAGAAAAGCTTCTGAAGGTTTTCATACGAATTTCATTTGAGGCCAGACTGAAAACTGTAATGAAAGAAAAGACATGGTGGCACACCCTTATAAAATAAACAAAAAAAACCTTCTCCCCCAGACCAGTGACACACTTACCATATTAAAATCTAAAAGATGTTCATCATCATTGGATACTTCCTTTACATCTGCAAATTCTCCTACACCATTCTCTCCCTTGGCATTTGTATAACACTCTTACATTGTGTTTGTGGGGGTGTTCCAGAGAAAAAAGGAAGAAAAAACAATTGAGGAACATTGTTATTTACATTTAGCTATAATGAAATAATCTAGAGAAGTATTCTTTAAATTTTTACTCTAGTGATGTAAACCCTCTGCTTGTGGGGGATTTTAGTTTCAGATCCTTAAAGGGATAAGCTTGATACCTTAATGATTTTATCATTATCAAATCTTACCTGGATAACCAAAAAAAAAAAAAAAAAGATACATAGTCAATGGAAATATCTAAAATAGTAAGATACAGAGAAAAAAAAATTATTTTTATTATAAATGGTTCAGTACATTTTTTCAGTTCTGATAATGCATGGTGTTCCAGACCATTCATACTTCTATGCCCACACAAAACATACTGCAACAGCAGCCTGCCCTTGACTGAAGCTCAAAAAAAAAAGTTGACATGAATGGCTGTGGTTTATACTTACCAGAGTAAATTTCCATGTATAATATCAACATATATCACAGAGATATATATGGATCACATGCATCGATATCCATATATAAAAAATACCCATACAGAAAACTGGATACAGCTAGCGACTTGTGAAATAACATTAGCTCTGAGGATAAAGCTCTGGTTTTGTTAAACTTAGTCTTGAAAGAGGAAATCCTGTAACTGTTCTACTTCACAGTAGAAAATGTGCCACTGCATCAAGCAGGTTCTGGACTTCATAGTCCAGAATTTTATACTGTATATTCTGTCTTCCTCTAACAAAATAAGGTGGTGAAACACTGAGACAGTTATGCAGATTCACCAGCAGATGTCAGCAAAAAAAGACACAATTCACTCCCACGAATTCTCTGTAAAATACATACTCCAGAGTGCGAGTCACCCCATTTACTACACCAACAATACCTCTGCAATTATCACTGTGGGGAAAAGCACTTTACAAAAAGACACTAAAAATCTCTACTTTGTAAATACTGAGTTTTTTCTAATGTGGGAGGTTCTGTGGCCAGTCCAGGAGGCAAATCTAAGTCCTGTAGGCGTCAATCTATTCTCTTTCACTGTGCAAACACATTTCTATAGTTGGGAGTGAATCAGGTTAAGAAATTCTTAAAAGTAACCCAGACTGTCCTAAGCACCAAAGTAAGGGCATTTAGGCACTGAGAACACCGTTTCGTTGGTTGCACTTTAAGGTACACTCCAAAAATAGTTCAGTAATAATTACTGGCTAATCTACTTCCGGATTATTAAGGAACCAGGTCGCTGATTAGAAGTTTCTTGCACTGAGCCCCTACCAACCGAAAGCATCAGATATCCTGTCAATTCAGTATACAGAACGTATTTATTAAGCTTCTTGCATTCTCCCCAGAAAAGGTAAATTTGAATGCAGGCAAGAAAAAGCTGTCTGGATTCTTGCCTGTCCACTGAAAAGCTGGGCATGGGCCAGCTGTCAGATGCTACAAATTCTTGGGAGGCAACAGGGAGTGCTGGAAGCACACCTGCTTCCGCTTGCAAGCAGCCTGCCTACCAAGACTGGACTTACTCTCTTTGCGGGACAGAAAAATTCCCAGATTGTCACAGTGAAAGGAGTGGCCAAGAGGCAAGTCCCTCTCCTTCCCAGCTGGAGATAAATTCCACACATTCACTGAATAACTAGCATGTTACTTATGTGAACCCATAAAAGGTAATTATCATGTTCTACCTAACAAGTATCATTCAGGTTGAAACATATTAAAAAATGTAATAAAGTATTTTCAGAGTCAGAGATTAATATTCTATTTACTTAATTCCAGGCTCTAGAATTGAGTAAATTTGCATAAATGTTAAGACTACTTTAAAAGCACTTTCATTTAAAAACTATTTGGAAGCATACTAGAGATTTATTACAAACATAACCGAACCATCCTAGTTCTCTCTCAGATAAGATAATTTATTGTGGAAATGTACTGTTTTTTAAAAAAATACAGATGGTAGTTCCAATTCATCTGCAGCAACTCCAATTCGTAAGAAAGAGCATCTCATTCTAACACAGGGGCAAGAGCACATGAGTTCAACCAGGCGTAGCTTCTTACCTTCACACTGTGATGCAGGAAAAAGGGGAGAATAGAGCGCCTTTTCCCACCAGCATTGCTTTTCCTGGCTGCCACTCATTCTCTGCAGATTAGTATTCAATATAGGAAAGTGTTTAGACAATAATCACACTTTATTATGCCAAAAATAATATACTCACAGGTAAAGGACTAAACTCTGGTGTTACAACCAATTAGCTAGGTCTTACAAGTCACACTGTTCAATTTCTAATACTGATGGGACAGGACTGTCAAACTAAAATAGAACACCCATTATCTGAACTCTTATGCACAATATGAACTCCACGCAGGGGCTTATACTTTGCCCCTATTTGACAATAGAGTTGTACAAATCCAGAACAAGAAGATGAATTCCAGCCCTACACTGTATAATCTAAGGACAAAACCAGAGAGAACAGGTAGCTACCCAAGAGATGAAAATACAATAAACCAACATTAGTCACCATGACAAATGGTGCAGTGTAAAACAAAACAGAAAAGACAGCAAACAAAAAGCAGCAAAATTTAAAGTCTGGAAGGGTGAATTAGCAGTATTATTACCATCAACGTGATAACATAAAATTAAACTAGAGAAATAATGTGTCAACATGAGGAAAAACTGGTTATGACTTATTATTTGTCTTTATGCTAAAAATAATCTCAGTCTACTCACAAAAAATGCCTAAATACTCCCCTCACCACATTAATGCTAGTTTAAGTTTACCAGAGCCCTTTCCTTATGAAATTAATAGACACGGCTAAAATACCAAAGGCTTGTCACAACAAACGTCCCTAGTTTTATAACTGCACCTGTGGTAACCCCATTAACCTTCAAAAGATGATGCCAGCTTGTAACATCCCTTACAGATGTTAGCAAGAATGATTCAAAAACAAAGTATAGCGCAACTAGCTACTAAAAAACAGTAACAAATGAACTTCAACACTGAGTTTCTATCTAGCTTCCTCCTCTGTAAACTTGACAACATTTAAGCATGGAAAATTAACAAACCTCCTGTTGTTCTTAAACTACTGCAGAACTACAAACCTACAGAACCTAAACTTACGAACACTTATTACTTAATAAAGAGAAGTCCCTCTCAAACCAAATGAGAAACTCAAGAATGCTCTATTCTGAAGTGTGTGCCAGATTAAACTTTTTTCCCCATGAAATTCTGCTATATTAATATTGAAATTATCCATGCTGGTTTCCTCTCATAAACCCAAGGAACAGTCCTTTTTGGAACCACCCTCCAGAAGCTCAAACCCCAACTCCAGAAAAGGGAGTTCTTATAAAGTTAAACCATAGTTTAAAAAAAAAAAAGGACAAAAGAAAGGGGGGAAAAAAAAAAGCTCAAGGGTATTTGAAGCAGGACTTAACAAGAAATATAAGCATTTACAAATATATTTGATCATGGAAGCCTCACTCTGCTGCTGACTATGGATACAGGCATGTAAATTCCACATGTACAATGCCTTATTAACTTCAACGTTTCCCACATCACTGGTGTCACACCTGTATTCATATCTGCACACGTGGTAAACTGGATGAACCACAGCAGGTTACAAGCAAAGCCAGCTTGACCTTGGCAGCATGTAACAAGCTACAGCTACTACCTATCTTGCTGCTTGGGCTAAGTCACCATCAGAGCTTATGTATCTGCTTCAGGATGGCTCCGTGACTGAACTGATGCCAACTGTAGGCTGCCTCGGCTCCCGTGTCCTTCCATCACTGCCTCGATACCAGAAGAGTTAGAGAAAGCCAGAGCCACATCTGCTGGCTGAATGCTGAAGCAGCCAGGCAGGACTTCAGTTTGAGCTCAGACCTGGCCCTCTTGCCCCCACACTGATGCTCATTGTGTTCATTTCTAAACCAGCATTAACACCAGATATATAAAGCAAAAGCATGGATGTAGAAAGACCCGCTATCCATACTAAATCCATTTGAGGGTTTTGTTTGGGAGGTGATGGGGGGCACGAGCTGATGTCCATTTCATACATGCACCGACAATTTTTTCCTACAGTTACTTAGATGTTTACTATAATTACACAGTCTGTCATAATGAAAATTCCTGTGAATTAAAGAAGTACTTCCGATTAGTAAATATGAAATACCAACTCCAGAATATTACCATGACTGTACCTTGCTTTGTTGGCATTCTTTCCCTTTTAAAACTGCGTTTACAATTTATGCTTCCTCCTTCTTTCACACACATGCATACACTTACAGCATTCTATGAGAAGTTTTATTAAATTTGCCAGCTACCTATCTAAATAGCTACTATTCTCAATGCTACTGCTATTAGAAATTGCAAGTGGAAGTCTTTCCTCTCTGAAACTACTCATATTTATTTTACTTTGTTCTTAAGCAGAGCTCAAAGACAACAAGGCAAATGCAACTCCAATGCTGTTTCACTCCCAGTCTTGCAGCAGGTCTGAGAGAAGACTAATGGGTTTCCTTTCTTGTTCTACAGCTGGACATACGTTAACTGAGGTTTCTCTTAGAGCTTCTGGTTGAGGCGATGTGAAATCCCATGAGAACTTCAGTATTCACAAGCACAAACACTACTGTAATGTTACAGTTATGCAAGATTATCTAGGCATGATAATCTTTTCATAGCTTTCCAAGCTTGTTAGTTCTGTCTCTCAGAAATATCCTGCAGTCATTTTTCTGTTTCTGATTTACTTCTAGGACTTTCAGGTGTACCAAATCTTTATTTTATTGGCTTACTTTAAATCTTGTTTTTTCCTCATGATTTTTATACTGTCATTGTGAACTCTGTTTAAGTTCCCTCTCATACAAGATACTTACATCCTTCAAAATCTCAGAAAATTAATGTCTTATGAATGAGGTTAGAGCTCAGAGTCTTTGTAGGTGTTTTCATCACCTGCCATGATCAGCACATATCAAGAACTATCTGGACCAATCCTTTCTCAGCCCAAAAATTACTCTCTCTTTAACAATGAAGCCCTTTGCTTTGTATGTGGACAACTCTAGGTGCTCTTGAATGTTTTTCCCACTTGATTGTCCTGATTTTAAGGCATAAGAGATCCCTCTGTGTTTTGGGTTTGGTTTGGGTTTTTTTGGGGGGGTGGGGTGGGGCTTTTTTTGTGGGGTTTCTTTTTTCCTTTTGGGGTTTTTTGTGTTTTTTTTTTTTTTTTTAATCTTAAAGCTAGGTGAACTTCTGCAGGAGCTATCATCAGACTCCCGCTGTAAAATATACTACAATAATATAAAAGGTAAGAAAAAGGAAACTGAAACAGATTCTCCTACAGTCTTATAAACAGGAGGCATTCAAAGATGTGTGTTTGCACAACTTGTATGTAATTCCAGTTTATGTGATGCAAACCGAATGTTTTACTATTACACTGTGGTCTATATAAGTATTTCACACACGTTTATGCAAAAGTATTGGAGGTACCTCAGAACACAACTCAACAGTGAGTTAAACAATAACTTTAATTTTTATCTTAAGTCAGTAAATGGAAGCACAAAAGCTCCATTTTTAAAAAATCCTTTCAAATACTGATCTATACTAATTGGTCAATTCCATAGCCTCTACTCAAGTTAACTCTTTTTCCCATGCATGTACATGTGGGGTGTCCAGGAAGAACGCTCCTCCTAAACTGTTCTAATTCTAGGTATTTTATACTGTTTTGTTTAATGCTCATGAAAATAAATAATAGCATTCTTAAAAATAAAAAAGTTCACACACAGAAGAAATACTTGCATGACGTTTTGCACCCCTTCCTGCACACAATATAGTCATCATATTTACCGATTAAAGTTTACTTCCTAACCAACATATTTAAATTGTTTTATTGCTTAAAAAACCTCTTCTGTTACAGACAGACTTAACTACAAAAATAAATCTGGATAAATGCTCTCAAGTCAAAAAGCCTATTATCTTCAGATGCACACTAATGGCTCTTAGAAAAGCCCTGAGGGTGCACACATCCTCGAGACACACTAGATACAGGAGGGCTAGTTAACCCAGTCCTTCTGAGTTTAAGTTGTAATCAGGCTCCTCAGGTCCCCTAGGAAGAGCTTAATTGCAAAACAAATTGGAGTCTAGACTGCTGAGATGGTTGCTGGCCCTTTGTACTTCTCAGTGGCTTATAATTTTGAAGTTATGAAAATGCCTACAAAAACCACGTGACATGAGCAAGGGAAGCAGTTAGTTTTCCTCTTGCATTAAGGAATTTAAAGAAAATAAAATACCAAAGCTTTCTGAGCACTATTCAGTACCAAAGTTTTTTTCAAGTCTCATAGCTACCATAAACTGTGGAACTACTGTAAACTTATACCAGACACTTACTACGTTCTTGAAAGTGAAAATGAGAATAAACGACCTCATGGAGCACCGATCAGCCAGAAAGAAGATGTGGAAAGGGCTGGAAGGAACTTTAGACTCTTGTTTGTCACAAATAACTGTATTATACCATTTGGTAATTCATTATGTCCTAATGCATAATGAAGTTTGATTCTGCTTACTCCTGGTAAAAGGTAATTCCAGAATCTGTTCTGACTTACAGTCTAAGTTTTTTTTGGGCTGGTTTTTTTTTTTGTTTTTTTGGGGGGTTTTTTTGGGTTTTGTTTTTTTTTTTTGTGACTATTTTGCAAGGCCCGGCACAACCCCAGACACTTCCCAGACTCCAGAAAACATGTGGAGCCACATCATCCTCATTAACTTAACAGGGCATTAACAGGTGGGAAGAGAAGCTGCAATAGCAATAATTTAAAGGAGGATAAGAGAAGAGACAAATGAGGAAGAAGGAAAGTAAGGAACTCTGATTTTATTCAACAAAAAGTTAGCTTTAGTTTTAGCAAGAAAAAGGTTAGCCTTTCCACACATGAATTAGTCTTTCAAACTTATAATTGAAGAGTACACAATTATACAACCCAAGTTGGGTGCAACTCTACATCTAAAAATGAAAAAAATTCCCTCCTAATGTAAATACTACAACTACTGAGTATGCGGAAGAGGAGGCTGAAGAGGAAAATAAAATGCAACTTCTAACTATCCAGACAACATCTCTGGGCTGGCCACACAACCAAATTACTTCAGAATAGACCAGACTATTTCAGTTGGAAGGGACCTACAATGATCGTCTGATCCAACTGTCTGAGCACTCCAGGGCTGACCAAAAGTTAAAGCATTTTATTAAGTGTCCTGGGTTAAGCTGAGACAGAGTTAACTTTCTTCATTACAGCTATCAAGAGGCTGTGTTTTGGAATTGTGCTCAGAAGAAAGCTGATAAAAAGTGACGTTTACGCGGCTGCCAGGGTCTTTCAGCTTCTCTGGCTGTCCGCAGACCAGAGAAGCTGGGAGGGAGCACATTTGATCTTAGGTTTGGGATTGAGACCCAAAGTGGCCAATAATCTATTCCATAACATACACGTCATGCCCAGTATATAGGTGAGGACCCTCCAGAAGATCATCCCTTTTGGTTCCGGATCTCTTTTGCTCCGGGTCATCTCGCTCCAGGTGGTCGCTCTCCCAAGAGCTTCCCCCCCCCACCCCGGTCAGCTCTCGGTATGGGATGCTCGGACTGTTATCTCCGTTCCGTGAGTGTGGTTTCAGGACTCTCCCTGCTCCGGGATCGTTAGCTGGGAACAGGCTGAGCCTTGGTCATCGGGTGGGGGGGCAGTATCACTGTGTATCACTCATTTGTATATTTGTATATAGTATTATTTTCAATATTATTGTAGTTTAGTTATTAAATTATCTTATCTCAACCCACGAGTCCTTTTTTTCCCTTTTCCCCTTTAATCCTCTCCCCTGTCCTCGGAGGGGAGGGATTGCATGAGTGGGTGTGTGGTCTGGCCCCCAGCCAAGGGCAAACCCATCACATTAAGGACGTTGTCCAAATACCTCTTAAAACACTGACAGGTTTGGGGCATTGACCAGCTCTCTAGGAAGCCTTTTCCAGTGTTTGACCACCCTCTTGGTAAAGAAATGCTTCCTAAGGTGCAGTCTGAACCTCCCCTGGTGCAGCTTTGAACCATTCACATGCATCCTTTCACTGGATCCCAGGGAGAAGAGCTCAGCATCTCCCTCTCTGCTTCCCCTCCTCAGGAAGCTGTAGAGAGCAGTAAGACATCCCTCAGCCTCCTCCTCTCCAAACTAGACAAACCCAGAGTCCTTAGCGGCCCCTTACAGCCCTTTCACCAGCTTTGTTGCTCTCCTCTGGATACATTCAAGGACCTTCATTTTGCTGGTCAACTATTTCTTCTCAAAAGCAGAGGGAGCTCACAACAAGAACAACTTGGATATTTTCGGTTGGAAGCATTTGATCATTACTTAACTTATGGCTAAAATGAACTAAAATAAAACTCTGAGCTTAACTGATAGTTAGTTAGGTCTCCTTATAGTACTGTGGTAGTGATGGAGATTTTGTATCCATGTTTTATTTCTTTTTGTGTTTATGCTAGTAAGAGAACATTTTAATTTCCAGACAATTAAACCTGTCTACAAACCTTTCTTTTATGAAGTTTACATCAAATAATTCAACTCCAAATTCTTCTGCTTGGAAGTAGCTATAATTCATATTGCAAAGACTGAATTCAAAATTTTAAAATAGGTTTGAATCAATATGAGTAATACCTCATTATTCAAACTTTGTTCACATTTTAACATATTATATATAAGTCAGATAAGCTAAAAACCTAAGGTAAACAGATTTTCAAGTCACATGATTGTACACATGCATATATTTCTAAAGGTATGCAAGATGACACTGTAATGCCTGAAAATGGCTCATTTTTCACAGAACAACATAATGATTGAGATTCAAAGGGAACTCTGGAGGTCATGATGTCCAACTCCTTCTGCTCAAGCTGGCCCACTTAGAGCAGGTTCCCCAGAACCACGTCCAGATGTCTTTTGAATATCTCCAAGGATAGAGACTCTACAACCTTCCTGGGCAACCTGTGCCAGCATTAGGTCACCCTTACAGTAAAAAAGTTTTTCCTTAGATTCAGATGGAACCTCCAATGTTTCTACAAAACTGTATTTTTCTAGAGATCTATACAATTACAAACATTTAAATTGAACTGTCACATGACAAATTGCTGGTTATCAGCTGCCAGCTGCAAATTCCATAACTTTATACATCCACATACCTCTTCAAGCTCTCCTGAAGAAACAGGATTATCCTCGTATGTGGGGAAATGGCACCCTGCTTTACAACCGCAGAACCTGCCAGTCTCCTCACGTGGCTCCACTATTCTGCAGTTTACTTTAGAACTCTCCATCGCCCTCCCATCTAGAGATTCTTTCATACTGCATTCTAAACAGGGATCTTGGTTTCCTACTGGCAACATCACAGATGACTCTTCTTGAGAATCCAGTGATGTTTGTGCACTCTTCTCCATTCCAGACTTTTTTAATCTGGGAAGGAATTTTCCAGATTCAAGCTCTGATTTTCCATAATAATGCCCTTCTTTTTCTGCATCTTCTTCCAGAGGTTTGAGATCTGCTTGTGAATCCTCAAATACATCAACTTGAGAAGGGACAGCAATACCTCCCTCATCTTTTTCTGACTCAAATTCTGACTCACTTCCACCACCTGGAGAAAGTTCAGATGCAGAAATTGGACGAAAATGAGTCCTTGGAGAAATCCGTATAGCCCTGTATTGTGTTCGATCAACACCACATATCCTGGGGTGTAAAACCTCACTGTCTGAATCAGAGCACAGAATTGACTTAGGTTTAAAACTAGGGCTGAAAGATGCAATTCCTTCTGGCTCAAACGAACACTCTACATGAAGAACTTGTGAAAATGGATTGTTCAGGTCAAAGGAAGAGAATGAGTATTCAAGCCCTGGCTCTTCAACTTGAAAGTTACCACAAGCTCCCAGTAAGTCTTCATGGAAGATAAAAGAAAAACCCTTATTTAATCCGTTATCTCCACTCTTTGATTGCTCATTCTGTTCAAATGATACAAATGGCCTCCATAATTGCCTATGACCAGGGGCAAAGCTATTACCTGGAGTCATAAAAACATCTGTACCAGCTATTGTCACTACATCAGAAGCTGCACACTGTAATAAGCTCCCTTTTGAGTGACTAGGAGGCACCACTGCCCATTCTCCATCACTGTTAAATGTTTTGAGCTCCCCATACACACCACCAAGTATAAATGAGTTTTCTTTATCCTGGTTAACATCCCAAGGTTTTGATGGTGTAGTATAATCACCACCATCTACTTTTGATAAGTCATTTGAGACAAAGGCTCTCTTCTCTAAATTCTCCTTTTGACCTTCCCAAAGATGATACTCTGATCTCTGCACTGCTTTATTGGGCTCCTGGAGGGTTTCAACTTTTGCTTCTGTATCCAAACAGCAGCAATAGTTATTTACATCAGTCGAAAACAATTCATCTTCTATTCCTTCTATTTCTACCATCGCTGCAGAATTTCTGTCTGTCATATTTGTCCAAATATCTTTAATAACCCCTGAGCTGTAGCCATCTCCATGTGGACTGCTTTCACTACACCCTTGTGTAGTTTCATAGTCTTTACTTTCTGCTTTTTGTTCTAGCTGAATACCACAGACAGATTCTAGCTTAGATTTTTTTTTGAAAATCAAAGTGGGCATTTCTCCTAAAGTTCTAGCTTGTTGCTGGCAGGTTTCTTCTGGCAAAAAATCTAGAATTTCTTCATCTACATAACTTGAAGACACTCTAGGAACAACATAATTAATATCTTCTGCATTAAATTGCGTGGATTCTTCATATGGAATATTTAAAGTCTCATTGTCTGAACGTGTTTCTTCCGAATGTGACCATGGACTACAGGTTCTTGTTGAAAGATTGGAACAGTGTTCATTTTCATCAAAGGCACTATTTTTGGTCCATATTAGCAATCTAGACTGTGTTTTCCCAAGAATATTAGCAGTGCTACTAGAATCTGCATTTTCATTTCCCAAGTTGAGTGTTTCAAAAGAAAATGGTAAAACAGAGTTACTGCATTGCACTTCAAACACTGAAAAACAAGAGTTTATACCAGACCCTTCATTAATATCTGAAAAGAGCTCTTGATTGCCAGCAAGCATGTGTGAATTAAGCATTGTGCTGTCTAAGATGGGGGAGAATCTGACTGGAGAATCTCCTCCAAAACTTTCCCCATCTGCATCACCAGAACTAGAAGATGAACAGCACTCCCAAAATTGAGCTAAATTACTAAGGTCTTGCAAGAACCACCCTTCAGCACCAACAGAGCTGGTCGAATCTGTCCATATTGCACTTTCCCCTTGCAACTCCATTCCATCTAACACTATGCAACATTCTGCCTCAAAATCAGTTTTTTCTTTACTCTTTTGTCGAATCATATTTAAAATCCGACTCTCCCCTTGCATCGTATCTGAGGCACCAGGATCCAACATGGATTGATCAATATCCACTTCATAGAAGTGTGTGAGTTCTGACAGATGAACATCATCTAAATATTTGTCGTCCTCTGGTTGAGAACATATTGAGGTCCCAGTGAGGTCAATATCCTCATTTAGAACTGCAGGCATTTCTACAAAGTGACCATCAATGAAAGTACCTGCTGCGAGGTATGTTTTATGAATATTATTGTTGCTAATACAAAGACCATGCACTGATTCAGACAACTCTTCCACAGCCTCTGATGTTACGCCACATATATCTTCTCTGTTGCGGTATGTAGTCTCCAGCTTGCTTTTTCTGCTAAGAGGAACAAAGTACTCTGTAATAGGCTCAGTATACCACAAGGGTTCTTCTTTATATTCCTTTTCATTTCTGCTGTCTAAATACAAATCTTTTCCATCACTACCGCCAGCTTCTTTTCTTCCAATCTCTTTTAATGGCCTTTTACCTCTTTTGCACAGCTGTTTGATGGACCCGCTGCTACTGCTGCTACTGCTTCCGCTGTGGCCTTTTCTATCAGCCTTTTCACCAGATTTCACTGAAAGCCTGCTTTGCCCATTACGCCCTTTTTTATTTCGAACCTCTCTTGTTTTGTGTCTTACTTTAATGCATTTTGTTGATGCCTTGTATTCACCTTGGTTACCACTAGAACTTGAGCCAGCCTCACTGGATCCAGATGACCAGGAGCGAGGACGCATCTTTCCCTCAGACTTATGTCGGACTTGCTTTTTGTACAAAACAGGCTTCTCTTCAACAGTGTTACTACTAAACTTGTTTTCTTTCTCATTTTTACTTTTCTTCTGCTGGGTTCTTTCCTGTACAGTGGCAGATGCTTTATTACTTCTATCTTTAGTTACTTCACTTTCACTATTGCAGTCCTTTGGAGAAGATGTATCTGTGCTAGTTGGTGGAGCAGTGGATGAAGATGAGGAGCTAGAGTAAGAGCATACTTTAGATTTATTCCATACAGTCATAATTTCCTGCAGGCAAACTGGCTTTTCAGAAAGAGGAGGAAATGCTTCATAGTACCTGAAAGCAAAACAAAAAGGTGACATTCAGATTGTAGAATTTCAGACAGGCATTAAGATTAGAAGGTATTACCAAAAACACATCCACAAAATCTAGTTTGTTCTACATATGCACATGCCACTCATCGTACTGTTTATTTGAGTGACAACAAATGGAAGATTAAGATAAGTTTTAAAAGTGCTTATGTTAATATATGTTTAAAAATATACTGCCAAGTAAAGCAATACCATTTTAGGGAGTACTAAACTTCACTGTAGACAGAAATTGTGTCAGTGAAGGCCTGAGTCCAGATTGATTAGATAATGTAGCAATTCACTACAGTCTTCTCAAACACGTTTGATTCAGAATCTAAATGAGGAATTCCTGAATTTCAGGGTTTTTAAATTCTCCTTTGTGAAACTGGATACTATCTGTTAAGTCCTACATAGCTTGATCATCCAGCTATTAAGAAAAAGCTATAGCAATTGCAGAAATCAAACATCGCCAACAAGGTTTTGCAAAGATGGTCAACAATCCCTGACTTTTAACAAAACATCTTAGTTATTGCAAAACAGGTGTAGTTCTACAGTAGTTTAAGATGCTTAACAGCTTTGTCCAACAGGGACAAGATTAAAATATGGTTTTCTGCAATGTTTAAATTAGCATGTGTTTGACATTAAAGAGATTTATACTCAATTGCATATATTCCAATTAAAACCTATTAAATTTTCAGAAGTCAGTGAAGTGCATATTAGCACAATCAATTCCTTGAAGAAGTATCATCTATTTAGTAACACTTCTACTAGACCGTTGCTAGCAATGGTTATTACTAAGAGATACAGAAGCAGTCATATCTCCAAGTGAAATCAATGATAAAACTCCTGGGTACTTTAGTAACACCAGACTCAGGTACTTGGTAACTACTAAGAATACTTGGGTTATAAAGAGGTTAAAGTTTATATAGAGTTTCAGTTTCCCACTTCTGCAACAGAAGACAAAGAGTTCTGGAGACAGGAAACTTGATTCTCTTCCTGCAACTCTAACATGTCAATTAACGGTGTTTTAAAGGCTTTTAATTTGCCTGACTGACTTGGTTTTAAGGAAACTTGAGTTCTGCATACAGTTGGAAGAAAGTACTCAGGACTTTGACAGAAATTAAACTAGCCCACAGTATCAAATGGTCATATTTAAATCTCTAAAATGAACAAAAGAAGACAGCAGGAAAAAAAAAATTCTTAATATCCACAGAACTCCAGTTTCCCCACTAAATTAACTTCACTGTTTTAAAATATGGGAGCAAAAGGAGAAAAGCATCTCAGATAAGAATAATAAAAAATGCATACATTTCTACTTGATCCTTTGCTGTGGGAGATAAATCAGTCTCAGGAGACAAAGAGCCTTCTAACTTTTTGTGAATCTTCTCCTCTGTTTTGGAAGAAAATTCCAAACGCTTAATAGAAGAGTTCAAAAAGCCAGTGTATTTTATAACAGTATTTAACAAAAAGCACCCAGATGTATACCTGTAATAGCAGTAAATTTCCATAAAACACTGTAAATAACAGAACAACTTATAGTCTGACTGCTATAAAGAAATTACAAATTATCACCAAAGACTCAAGTTTTCCGCAGTTGTCTTTTCAAGCCCTAGCGATTTCACCTAACAAGACTGGCTAGCAGCTGCAGGCCCTTTTGTAGTTAATGATGTCCTCACTAGGAGATTTTCTATTGAATTTTTAGCTATTTCATATTCAAATCCTTATCTCCTTACATTGCTAGATAGAAATAAAAAAAAATGGAAAATTAAACTCAACTATTTAACCAAACACTTTTACAAATGGTTGCATCAAATTTATCACGTATTTCACTAAAAGGAAACACCTCTGCAGTAGCTGCTGTGCTTCGGGTGGATGTAAAGGCATATTTCCTGTGGGAGACGTAGCTCTAAATATTTCTAAACCTTTGTACTAAAATCTGTAAAATACCAAAAAAAATGCTGTCAGATACATACTAATTTTACTTTTTTTCAAAATAAATGGTCAGCAGCATTGTGGCTCAGTAAGAAAGTGTCACAGAACAGCAGTATGAAATGAGAGTTGACTAGTAATTACTATTTAAAAACAGAAAAAGGGAATCAAAACAGATAAAATAATGCTTTAAGCAGGTAAATATTTATCCTTTATTTATTGCTATTTATGCAACACCATAAACATATTAATATAAGTGTTAAAGGCTGCTGCTATGTACCTGAACAAGCATTTATATGCAATGAACTTTCATTTGAGACACTACAGGTTTATATTATGCTCAAGTAACAGAATCAAGCCTACTTTATTTTGATTTCTTTTGGTGGGGAGGGGGGATCCTGAATATGGAATATTTACTAAAAATACATACATAGCTGGATATGAACAGTCATATCTTTTCTTGAGGAAAACTCCATTTGCGAATGGCTATTTCCTACGTCAAGAAAGCACACTAGCACAGAATAGCTCGAACTATTTGAATGAAATTATTCAAATGTATTCTAAAATTGCACGGCCTGTATTAAAAGCCACTGAATTAACAGCCTGCTCTCCCACCCCTGAGTCTCAGAATGTTACACAGTTGATAAGTACAATATATAGCCTCAAAAGTTTAAAAATTATTCCTCACCTTGCTTACTCTGAAGGTCTTTCAGTCTGGAGCAAAGCTCCTCCACTAAGGTTTCAATCCCAGAGCTCTGCACAACAACAAAACCACAGGGACAAAAACAGAAAAAATTTTAAAAAAGAAAACATAACTTAGTAAAAAGAATATTCATTTCATAGAAAGACATCAATATAGTAAACATATATTGGCAGATATGTATGTTTGTTTTTGCATGGTAACTACACATTAAAAAGAATCAAAAATTATTATGAGTTATAAATCCATTCCTATAAAAACATTCATTAGAGGTCAAAATGATTCCATGAAACACATAGATACATTCACACAGAGGCTTCAAACTCCAAGTCACAAGCATTATTGTGTATGCAAGGTTTTGAAAACTATACAGTGTCACATTTACTGCACTATATCACTTAGGATTTATCAAGAGTCTCAGGACAGAAGTTCAAGAATCAACTGACCACTAAGATACATTTTAAAAAATCCCTTTTGGTTGAATAATTCATACCTGTGAGAAAGGGACTGTCAAAAGGATACAGAAAATCAGGAATGAAGGTAAAAAGGAGAACAGTATGAAGATACACACGTGTAGGTGGCAGAGAGGGAGAGGAAAAGCTTCCACAGTATCTTCATGCAAAACTTATCCCATAGATTTGCCAGTTTACAATGCCTATTTTTGTTCCATTTTAAACACTGTGTTGTTTGCTCAGGGAAAAATAAACAGCCTATTAATCTGAAAGCCTCTATTTTCCTCCTTTATTCTTTCACATAAACCTTTCATACACTCAAGCTTCCTTTTAAATCCCATTTAACTGTTATTCGCACATGCTCCTGCTTTTACTGTCTACCTAGACTTGTAAGCAGTTCCAGATACAGCAACAGCATCAGAACAGCAAAATACTGAACACCCCCCCCCCCCCAGGGGGAAAAAATTAT